>NC_084947.1:2149321-2222469 GCF_949316205.1 Platichthys flesus
CGAGACGTTGATGAGACGAGAGCTGACAGATCGTCTTTTAACACTCAGCACAAAGAAGCAGAAACCAAACATCGAGTGTGACCTCGTGAAAGTGCCTCAGAGCAGCAGATGATATCGTTGGTTAACGGAGCCGGAGATTTCAAACGACTCCTCGCTGCAGAAGCTAACAGCGAGGATCTGGTTCCACTTAACGCTTCGTGTTATTTCATGCTCTCCGTTACCTCGTGCCCTCGTTTCCCCGTCTTTGATCGCACTCTGCTTCCTGTACACTCAGATCCATAGGAGGCCCACAGCCATGGAAGTGGCTTCTCCTTCTCCTTCTTCTTACAGTTATATGAGCACATTCTTGGTCGAATTGGAAGCAGCGGTTCCTCCACGTGGCTTCGATCAGCTGTGGCCTGAGTATTAGGTGTTGATTGAGGGGGGGGGGGGGGGGGGGGGGGGGCAGCTCCTCCTGTGTGGTCGGGATCCGTTTACCAGAGGGAGCGTGGACACTTGTCTGCGCTGTGAAAACAGTCTGAGCAGCTGAATGCCGGGAATTCCTCAGACGCCAGGAGGGGGTCGCCCGGTGACTTATGGGGGACACTCAGGGCCTGGAATCCAGAGATGCTGTGGGGGGGGAGGGGGGTATAGGGGGGTCTGGAGCTGGAGTCTGGATCACTGAATGAAAAAAAACTTTATCGGTTTCATTGTCTGTCTCGAGAATATTTACACGTTTGGACAAAGGCTTGTGCTTGAGCTAAACGAGCAGCTCACACACAAACTGTTTTAATGACTAAGCAGCATTTTTTATCTTGTAGCTGGCGGATACTGAACTATAGTGGTTGTGAGTATAAGAAGTGAATCTGAAACGTTAATTAAAAATTATAATATAATCCTGTATTAGTCCCACTATGTGGAAATTTGCATATAACATCAGTAAGAGTCAGAAAATAGGCTTCAGTAAGTAATAATAAGTCACATGCAATACTTAAGGGAAAGGAAATGTAAAAAATATATAGAAAATTAAGGTTTTTCAAGCTAAATTATATATTATGTTGTGTTTTGTGTTGTAATCAAAGCTCTAGAAGCCTAATGGACATGGCTCTGTCCACCAGTGATTGTTGGTTCAAATCCCAGAGGGTGTGAGTGTGTGTGTCAGCAGAGTGTCACAGTGGAAGCGTGCTGGGCCCATAACCCAGAGGTCGATGGATTGAAACCATCGTCTGCTAATGGATAATTTTGCCCACTTCCCAGGAAAGTGGAACTGATAAAAGAATAACTCATCAAATATCTTTGGAAGCAAATCAATGAACCAGTGGAGAAGAGCTGTCATAAAATTAAATCCACGCTTTCATCACCAATTGCTTTTTGGTCAATTGGTCTTTAACTGGACTATAATTTACTCTAAGTAGACTTGAAACTAGAGCCTGAGACATAAACTCCTTTTTTCTTTACTGGCGTTATAATCAAATGAGAAGAAGAGTCATTCTCTCATTGGATGTTAAAAGGCTTCAGGTTCCAGATCCAGCATCTAAACGTCCTGATCTGCAAATCAACACATTTCCATTCCGCTCATGTCCAGTGAATATCTGAACATATCAACACGAACACCAGTTTGTAACCACTGTGTCATTGAGCCGCAGACCACAGCATTATTTACTGGTTCAGTCCTTCAGACCCTGTGATGTCACCAGTCCATTCCTGTCCATTTGCTTCTTACGTAACTATTTCCTATTTAGTTTGGTAAAAATACAACCGGGAGTAATGCTGCTATTTTTCCACGAACGCAAATATGTGCAACACCCGAGCGCGACTATATTTAGGAGCCTTTAAAGTCTTTGTTCCACTTTCAGCTCCTCGGTTCCTGTTTGAAGTTTCAGCTCGTGCAAACAGGAAGAAGGAACTGGAGGTGGAAATGCTGGAGAGTCCCACTCACTGGCAGATGACTGTGACTCAATAAGACGCACAGTAGAGGACGTGTGAGGCGTGGCCCGAGTTAATTTTAGCTCCGTGTTCTGATGAACAGAAAGATGCTCTGTGACCTCTGGACACTTACACAGAAGTTGTGAAGCAATCTGCGTTCACATGGTGTTTCCAGCCAAACCTTCACCACACACTTCCCCAGATGCTCCCCGGCACTTCATCTCTAATCGATCTGTGCTGCTGAACACATTACAGTGGGCGGGATGTTTTTCAAATGCAGGCATCTGGGGTCCATAGGAAATGTTTTGAAGCGCAGATGCTCTGCCATAAGTTCGCTGTGGGTCAAAGTGGCCTCTGCAAATTGGTGGCTGCTATAAAAATGTGAGCAAATTAGAGGGCGTCCGGGCGCAGGACCAAGAGTTCTGTGATTCACTTGAGAGAGTAGAGCTCGCAGCTCCACATCACAACAGAGCCCACGCTCATGGCTGATCAGTGACCTGCTGCGGTTGAGATCCTGTGGCTCGGTGTCCCGCCCTGTTGCAGAGCCTGGTGCTGCACAGCTGCAAATCAAAGCTACGGATCCACAGACCATAATAAGCTGGTGATCACCACCCACAGACATTTGAGCTTTGTTTTTCTTCTGCTAACGAGCGCTGTCAAGTTTTTTAGCAGAGTTGGAAATGGGCCGTTTGTGTGGCCACCAGCTGTGATGGTGAGCGGTGTGTGGCCGTGAATTAATAAATGATGGGGTTAAGATGTTTTTTGGAATAATGTCCTGCACATGAATGACCTCATTTATGAAACTGCAACATAACAAGACAACAGAAGTGGACCTGGTTTCATTTCTATTTACGACAAAAGTCAGAAGTCAGTTGCTCTGGACATTCTCTGGAACTTTCCCTGCAGCCTCCTGGTAAAATGTCAGAGTGAGTCCAGGTCAGAAAACAGAAGAAACATTTCCAGTAAACTAACAATGACGCGCAAATCTGAAAAAACGACACAAAAACTACCCTTTTTGGCAAAAAACACAGAATGGATTTTCATGAAATGGATGTGACATGAGCCACAATCCAATAACTACTTTCATAATTTTTCTCACATTGCAGGAGATATGATGTGTTGTTGAAATATTCATAAATTTCCCAGAGAATAATTCACTGATCTACATGAAAATAAAATCTGGCACATTTAGGGAACTGATTTCTATGAGGGTGTGTAATTTAGTGTATTGAATTCAAGTTGTTGAGGCTTGTGCGCTTTTGAGTGACATTGTCGTTCTACAAATGTTCAGGTTTGGTCGATACTTTGAATCTTGAAGAGTAGAACTGAGAATTCTTATCAATAAAACATTTCCACGACACAGCCTGTCGCTCTGCAGGAGCACCACTTTGCAACGAGGGCTCCGGTTGACAACACTTTGATTCTTGGGAGGCTGAAAGCTCGAGAAAGAGAAAACACAGATTCCAGGAATCGCTGCACAGCTCCCACGTGGAGTCTTTGTTTGCATGCGGTGTGAACGTTTGCGAGCGTCTGATCTAAACAAGGCGGCTGCTGCTGGTTGTCAGGAGACATGAAAGGGCTGAAGATGGAGCCGCGCCAGAGAGCAGCGTGCAGGCAGCGATCCAGAGCCTCCAGAGCAGCAGGACACTTTGCTTCTGCTCCAGCCTGACGCACTCCTCTCCGGCTGAGCCGCCCTCATCTTACCTCGCTGTGCTCGCTGACCTGGTTTCTGCTCCACAAATCACACAAGATGTAGATGCTGTCGCTTCCCTCTGAGGAGACAGTGCCGGCTCTGTGCTGTGTCATTTACTGGGGTCATATGTTAATTATTTTGGTACCTAGAGTCAAAGAGAACACAGACGACTGATTCAAGCTCCTCCTGTGATAGAAACATCTCAGGTTCTCCTGCTAAATTCATGTTCAGGAATCCTCCCTCCAACCTTCTCCTGCATGAGGTCGACTGGAATGTGATTTTCATTGAAGCTGTGCGGTGCTCACTGCTTCTTTATGAATGATAACACACGGCTCACTGTTTGTAGAGATGGAATTAGAAAAGCTGCATCGAGCTCTTGACCCTTACTGTCCAGATGTGTGTCGTGTGCTTGTCGGAGACTTTGCCAGCGTGTGTGTGTGTGTGTGTGCCTCAAATTGTGTGTGTCAGATAGGAGTGTTGGATGTGCCAGTGAGGAACAGCCCAGAGGTGCATGTGAGTAAAGAGACGAATGTCCAGTCGACTGTCTCGTCTCCCGTCTCCCTCTATAATTACCTAATGCTGTGATGAGTCGTGAACCTGCCGCTTCAGGGCCTGACGCTGGTCCCAGGATGGAAACTACAGAATCAAACCTTTTCAGGTCTGTTGTGCAAAATGTCTCAGAGCATCGGCCAGAGTGAGCCGTGTTGTTGTCCAGAGATTCAAGAGCGTCGCTGTGAACAGAAATGTGAATTTATAGTTTTTTCATGTGAGAAAATGGCTCATTACACACAGAGGATATATTGAATCTTGGCATTTAAATATTGATAAATGACAAGATTGAGAATTGCATTTTTTAATATATATGTATGATGTGATGATTCAGAGCAACACAATGAGGAGACAGAGGAAAATGGGCCGAGAGACAAGACGACAAAGACATTACTGTTAAAGTCACCGTGTCAGGGAACAAAGGCTGAAAGCTCAACATGCAAATGTGATGCACGGGAGCAGACTGAATCATTATCAGCACTTTAACCCCCCCCCCCCCCCCCCCCCCCCCACAGTAATCGCTGTGATTGTGGATGAAGGACGTGAAATAGAAGAGGAGGCTCCAGAGGTCTCAATGCTCTCAGCAGAGAACGCAGAGACACAAACCATTATCACCTCATTCAGGACCAGTTTCCTCCTGACGGCTCCTCTTGTTATTCAAAGTACAGATGAGTTTCTCACTGTTCTCACTCAGGGGGGGGAGGGGGGGGTGCACCTTGGGCTACATCCACACGAATACATTTTAAATTTTAAAACTGTAGTGATCCACAGAGATGCATCTACGTCCATATTACTAAGATTAGGTTTGAAAGAAGCGTTTTTCAAACTGAAATCTGTCCACGTGAGCGTTTTGACTCTGTTCCCATTGGAATCCCAGTCCATCACCTGACCCCTCACAGACACTGGGTTTTTCCTGTGGTGAAGGCTGAGCCCCAGTTCTTTGCCCGAGGTCCCTGTGGTGGGATCCCACTGTGCCAACTGCTGCTCCATTGAAATGAATGAGGTGGCCGCATTCTTCTTCATGCAGTGCTTTTGTCTCTGTGATTACACCTCATTAGTATTTGACTTATACCTACCCCCCCCCCCACCACTCCCTTAACCCGTCCCACCCTGTCATGCTGTTTCTGGCCGTTTGAAACTGACACTCTTATTCTCTATGGGTCATTTTCCTTTGAAAAACGCAGTGGACTGAATTTAGATCTTTTCAAGTCATAACTGGATTGACCCGATCATGCACACATTCATACAGCGCTGTCTGGTAGGAATGCAGACTGAAGGAGCCGGGGATCAAACCCATGACCTTCTGGCACTTTCCCAGTTGAGATACCTCCTTTGCAATAAATTACTATACAATTTCTAAATATCTCTTAATGGATCTCCTCCCATGAACATAAAGGACGTGTTAGTCCAGTGTAACCCTGTGAGACTCCTGAGACCTTGTGGGAGTGGTCTGTTAATGGTTTCCACTGTTGTCCAGCATTTACCCCTAATGTCAATACATCAATATCTCAATTTATCATGGACTGACTGGGTTGAAGTATTTGTATTCCCAGGTACAAATGATTTTAGGAGGTCATACAATTCTTTATTCTATTTTTCTTTATTTATTTTATACAGATTTCCCTTTTTATTCATTTTGCTTCTACAATATCATTTATTCCACTCTTTTTCTAAATTATTTAAACTCTGCTTTCAGACTTTAAACGGTGTTTTTTGTATTATTATCTATTTGTAGAATTTGTCCTTTATTTGATGAATTTTGGCTGGGCTCGCCTAACCGGAAGTACGTCACGCGTCGCCCTGCGTCACCCGGAAGTGAGGAGCGTTTGTTTACATTTCTGCAGCGCGTCGAGATGAATCCTCCGATGATCAACTCCACAAACTCCGTGTCGACCACAAGAAGTAAGAGGAGCACGAGCCGCCGACATGTTGTGTTCTGCTGCTCGTCACACAGCAGGGGGTCATGTAGCTAGGGCTGCTAGCTGCTAGATGCTAACGGTAGCTTCCGGATGTTGTTGGCAGAAGGCGGAAATGCCTCAGGTTCTGGGCTTTTACAGCCGGCGAATAGTTTATTGATCTGTATAATTCTAGTTTATATCAATATTAACTTCCCAGTAGCACATGAGCCCCTTGTTGTGGTGCGATGATAGAGTTATACTGGATGTGTCTGAGTTAGCATGTTAGCTAGCATGTCTGCCTCACAGGTGGAGATGTGAGCTAACAACCTCTCTCTGATGTTACAGTCAGGATTTGACTTCTGCTAAAGATGCACATGAAATCAAACTGTGAACCTACGAACCTGCAGAACAGCTCTGGGGTCAGTGAACTGGTGAATCCTGACAGGTCCATGCTCACAGAGCTGTCATTATTAGACAGTAAAGTATTGTAATAATGCAGATGCCTATTAATGTGTCACTGCTGGAGATAGATTCTCACAGTTCAAACACTTCTAAATACACCAGTTTATTAAGAACACCCGGCTTAAGTGAATACAATCTAATAGATAGATACTTTATTGAGTCTGAGGGAGATGTAGGCATCAAGTTTCACATAGAACAGTCAAACACAGGAATAATACAAGTGGGATGAAAGTCTAACCACCAGAAGTACTACAAACCTGTCAGTGTAGTGAAGTATCTGCTAATGGAGATATTGACGGTACAAATATTTTGTGTTTAAGTTGATTGAAAGACAAATTTGAAGATAAATAACTGAAGCTATACAAAGTTGTGCATAATACAGCAATTCTGCAGTAAATCTTTTCCTCTTGAACGTTTCAGTTTAATCGTTTTCATGTTGTATGACATCTTAAATTAGAATCGACCCCTCAGACTTTAATAAATCCTAAAAACTCTAACCCCGATAAAGTCAGGACTTACTGCGTATCCACTTGCTTGCTGTAAACAACATGTGTTTATGTATTAAGAGCATTTGAACGACCCATTGAAACCTCTCTGTGCAGGGAAGCGAGAGGCGGAGCGCTCTGTGAACTGGACGGTGGAGGAAACTCAGGTGCTGCTCTGCGCCTGGAGCGACGAGCGGGTCCAGAAGAGCCTGGCAGAGAACCTCCGCAACCGCCATGTCTTCAAACACCTCTCGGCCCGCATGAGTGAAATGGGTTTCGCCCGGAGTCCGCACCAGTGCCGGCTGCGGGTGAAAACTCTCAAGGCCAATTACGTGAGGGCCAAACTCCAGCGGAGTGTCAACAGCCCGCAGCAGTGCACTTTTAAATACTTTGCCGAGATGGACGCCGTGTTGGGACGGAGGTCGGCGGGAGGAGAGGGGGGGTCGCTGTTGTTTGCCTCTTCGGAACAGTCAGCGGACGCCATCGACAGGACAGGAAGTGTCCCACACGATTTTAACTCTAGCACTGAGATGGGGGGGCACCATTTTGGTCCTTTGGGGCGGACAGGGCGACAGCGCTCGAGCTCTCTGGAGCTGAGAGGCGCTCGTCCGTCCTGGCAGCTGAACTCCGAGGTCAAGTTGGAGGAGCGAGAAGATTCAGAGGACGACTTTGAGTTCACAGACGCAGGATTCTCACAATGTCCGAGAGAGAGAGCCCGACCAGTTTATCTGGAATCACCTGTTCATTTTGCAATAAGTGGTATGTGGTGATTATCACATTAAGTATATTAACACCCATTTTATTACGTTGTTAGAATTGTTTGCTTACTCACGATAAAGTATTAATTTCTTCTCTTAATATTATCATAGACAAGGAAGTGTACTTTAAGATATTCTTCTCAATACTAGTCTCACACCCGGCTCTGGTTTTTATTTCCCTGTGTCAGGTTCTCCAGTGGAAACCAGCTTTAGCACTCCTTCCCTACCTGTGGTGCTCCCTCCACCATCTCCTCCTCTTATCCAGCCCGCCGCCTCTCCACTTCCTGCCCCACCAGATCCTAACGCCCTCCCCACTTCTGGCCGCCGTCACCTTGAGTCCCCCCGCCTGGAGCCCATCCTCAAGCACCTGCTGGAGAGCTTCCAGCGGCTGGTGTCGGACACCCGGGGCCTGCTGGTGCAGCTGGAGAGCCAGCGGCAGGAGCAGGCCCGCTGGCACCAGGAGCTCCTGACCCAGTGGCTGGAGCGAGAGGAGCGTCGGCAGAGGGAGACGGCGGAGAGGGAGGAGAGGAGGGAGAAGGCTCGCATGGAGCACGAGATCCGAGTCCTGGAGCTCCTCACCAGTCTGGGCAGAGAGCGTGGCTGTAAATGTGGAGGCAGCCAGACTGCACCAGAGGCAGCGACTGGTCCCAGTCACAACTCGGACAGAAACAGAAACTAGGTTGTTGAGGATTTATTTTAATGTTTGACCCAAAGAGGGGAAGAGGTGAGATCAGGTGGAACCAAATAACGGCTCAGATCATGCAAACCACCACGTTGAGGGCAGATTGGTTCACACTCCAGGATGTTCCTCCTGATCTGCCAGTCACCGACTAATTTTAGCAAAACCCCCCAAACCTGCACTGAACTCACAACGACAGCAAGACAGCAGGTCGTGTCCCGTGAACCAGATGAACTCTGTGTTCGGACTGAGATTTACACAGGACCCCAAAACATGACAAAGAGCGTCACACCAGCCGACAGCAGGTGGGTGGTTTGTCTCCCTGGACCCTGGAACCAATTGTAATTTAATCTTTTCAATGCACTTTAAGAGAAATAAAAACCTCGATATTTTTCAACTGTTTGCTCTCCAGTGGCGTCTGTTTGAATGGTTCTTTGCTCTCCATCTGGAACCTGACGCTGGGCTGTGACCCCTGTTGAACACATGGGAAACATGCAGCATTACAGCATTACAGGTGCTATTATGGGAATATAGCACAAACCTGAAGTCTGTGTTTGTTTATGTCCGTTTCAGGAACATTTCAAATCCATGTCACGGTTACGTCAGGGTCCTCAAACACACTCCTCACATTCCAGTCGGGCTCTGTTTCCATACGAGTGAACAGCTGAGGCTTTAAGTCCCGTCACATGTTGACAAATCCACACTGCGTGATTTGAGCTGTTAAAGCTTCAGTGGTATAAACAAACAAGCTACACAGGAATACCCCCCCCCCTCCCTTTCTGTGTTTCCCTCACATTTAAAATGCAGTTTAGTAAACCCCCGGGCCGTAGCTGAACAGACAAACTTGAATCCATCACTCGACTATTCAACACGAGCCCCCCCCACCGAGGTGCCGAGTGTGAACGAGCTGAAATGGAACAGCCCCACTTCCATTAACTTTGGAAATGCTGAAACCAGATTGTAATCTACACTGGTCAGGGTGGTATTGTGTCATAGGCCTGGAAACCAGACCAGTCAGCAAACTCATGTTTATCCCCCCCCCCCCCCCGCTCCTCATTCAGACAGGGTTCCATTCGTCCTGAGACGGGTTGGACCAATCACAGCTATCTATCTATGATGCCTGCCAGCCATCACTCTTTGAGCTGCTAAAGCATTTCACTTAAAAACAAAGATGGCTGCTTCTTATGTTGACAGGTCTGTTAAATATTCTACTGAAAGTATTTAACTAACAACAAACTTTATATTGTTGTTGATTTGCCTTTCGTTGCTCTGGTTGTTTTCGTCTCTCCAGTTTCATGCAGGGACATTTTGCTCTGTGACTTTTGACTGAGCCTCTTTAAATCTGATGGCAGAGTAATTGTGTAACACGGTCACTAAAGTTAAACTCCACTCAAAAGCCGCGCTGTAATTTGGCCTCGCCACAGGAAGGGAATGTTTTTATTTGCCTCCTCGTGATGAACGGGAGCCGATGGTTTGTGCTCCTCTGGCCCAGTCAGTGTAACTTGTTCAAAAAAAGCTAAAGACCCAAAATGATATTGATTTGAATATTTGGTTAAAGTCACAATATACAAATTCCATGATTCCTGATCCGCTCTGATCATAGTTTGTATTTGTTGACATCGTTTTTTTGCAGAACAAGAGAAACAAAATGAAGTCGAACACCGGGAAACGACCTGAGCCTCCTGTTGTGGTGTCTGCAGATGTTTGTTGTGTTTGTTGTGTTCAGTCCTGATCTCTGCAGTGGATCTCGATAGTGCGAGAGAAAAGCAGGATTACTACATATATACGTAACTCTGCGTTAATCCCATGTTACACATCGTCCACTGGATGTCGACTTTTATTTTACTGAGGCTTATTACTCTGCTCAGAAACCAGGAGGAAATCTGTGTCTGTGCACAAGTCACATTTCTTTATTGTTTGAACATTCAAGCGTTACTACTGTGAAGCTGTTTTTATAGATAACAGGACCTGTCAGGTAACGTTTGTTCAAATTAAATTAGACATAAAAGGGAATTACAGCATCTTGCAGTTGTCTTTATTAGATCCTATCTCATCTGGCTTGTAATTAAATACCTAAAGACGACTAAATTAATAATCACACAACAGTGAATCATTCTCGTTCTGGATTCTTCATCATGTGAGACAAAGATTTTTTTCATTTCACTTCAAAACAGCAGCGTCTTGGGTTTTTTGGGACGTCGCCCAAATCGAACAGTTGTTGCTTTGAATTATTTTGGACAAACAAGGATGTTGATTTGAAGAAGTAAACCAGGATGTTTATGTTCGTTTGCTGCGACGACTCCTCCATCAATATAATTATGATCTGTTTCTTTTGTTGTTTACGAAGCTTCAATTAATTGAAATGACAAAGAGGCCTTTAGATACACAACATGGAAAAGGGTGGAGGGAGGTAGGGAGATAACAAGAAGAAGGGAGGGGGGGGGGGCAAGAGAATAATGTGAAAATATACATGTGGCAGGTCAATTAAAACGTGCAACATTAAACATACAGCTCAGGAAACATAACTGCATATAAATGAGCATTTTTATTGCAGTATGATTTTATTCTCTTGACGATATTAGAGTTTTTAGCGATTCCCGGTTCACTGATCATAACGTGGGTTCATGATTCATTCCATCACATGAGTGCAGACTTAATTAACTATTAGAAGAACTGCCATTAAAATCTGACACCCCACAGTCATTCACTGTCCCCACAATAATAATAATAATGTGTTTATATGATTCGCCTTATTTGTAGAGGCAGTCCAATTATCATTGTTAATGTTATTATTATTGTTATTATTTATATTACTATACTGTCATTATTCGTATCAGACACTCAATATATTTTATTATATGAACAATAATAATAATAGCTTTTATTAGCATTAATTGTAGTAGTAGTACTATTATCATAGTTAATGTAAATATTATGTTATATAATTATTCAAATCAGACACTTGGTATAAGTCAATGTATTTTGTTGTATAAATAATAATAATTATTAGTATTAGTTGTTTTAGTAGTACTATTATTTCATTGTTAATGTGTTATTATTATTATTTATGTTATAAAACTATCATTATTCACAGTAGAAACTTGTCATAGTCAAGTTATTTTGATCATATTTTCTGGAGAAGTCATTCATTTCACTGGAAATTGAGAAATGCACCGTGAGACAGAAACTGATGGAAAATCCCTCCGCGCGGGAGAAAGAGAGAGTAAAAGAGAAATGAAATTGAAAACTAGAGAGAAGGGGGAGGATGAGACGGGACGAGGAGGCGGGACGAGGAGGGGGGGGGGGGGGAGTCCTGTGCCCTGATTGGCTGCCTCCCCCCCCCCCTCACCCTGAAGTCTGGACGCTTCTCTCTTCAGCTCAGATTCTCGTGAAGGCGGCGGAGCAGCAGCTTGTCTCCTCCATCCTCCATCCGTTCGTGCGTCTCTCCGCTGCGGCTCAACCCGGAATACACGTTCCTCTCTGCGGCTCTTCCACCTGGACGATGCCGCACTGACCTTCCAGAGGAGCAGGGAGCACTCACCGTGGTTTCACCCCCCTCGGGTTCGATTCCCATGTAAAAGAAGCAGAAAGTCTCTGTTGTTGGATCGAGTCCCTCAGTGGTTCTGGAAAAAAGACTGAATCTGCATCTGGATCCGTGCTCGTCGAGGTGAGAGGGTTCATTACTCTGCTGCTTTAAATCAGGGTTTCATTCAGTGTTGAGATGTGGACGCGCGGTTTGGCTGAAACGCGCACAGGTGGTGGAGGGAGCGCACTTTGGTCCAGCGGGTCTGTGGCTGCAGGAGCGAGGCGGGGTTCGAGAGCGAGACACCGGGTGAAGCAGCGAGAAACATCACGGTACTTTAGAGTTTGTGTCATTTAGAGAATCTGCTCCTGGGTGAAGGTTCAGCTCTAAACTCTTCTTCATGGACACAAACACTGGAGGTCGATCAGTTATCTGTTATACATCTTTACTGTTTATACACAATACATAAGCAATATATTGATATATATATATATATATATATATATTGAATTGTTGTCAATGTGACACAGACTAATTAGGACTGGGTGATATTTAATATTGATGGATACCGACAGTTATCGTGATTATCTGCTCCTGCAGGATTTGAGGTGTTATACCATCTTACTTTGTCCACCCAATAGAACCTATAAATGTATATTTGATGTTTTGAACATTGATATCAGGATCACATTGTGGTTATTATTATTATTGAGGATTCGAATGTGACACAGACCAAAGGACGATATCTGATATCAGCTGATCGTGATAATTATCACGGTAAATGTCACATTCATTTTTTATTGTCGCATTTAAAGACAGATTCTTGCTCCTGAGTGAAAGTTCTTCGTTATGAGCAGAAACATTTATTAAAGCAAAACATTTTAAAAATCTGAGGTGGATCAGTTATGTGTTTTACCTCCTCACTGTGTTCAACAGTGTATAAGCAATAGATTAATGTTATATATGACTTGTTGTAGTGCTACAGATGGAAATGACACTCAGGCTCTACAGTGACTGGACCTGGCTGCAGATCTGAAGGCTGCAGCCTCAGGTCCTGTTGTTTGGATTCAACCTCATGTTCAGTGTGACTGTGCAGTTATTGGCTTTGTCTAAATTACAACATCTTCCTCCCTAATGATCACGATGCTCAGAACGGGAGGCTTCCCCAACGAGCCGAGGTGGTTCCCCACAAACCATACCCTGATAATGGGATCTCTGAAACCAGTTCCTATTTTTACCCCAACGCCCTGTGGCTAAGAGGATTCCCCCCCACCCCCCCCTCCCCTCTCCTCTCCCCTACAAGACAGCCAGGGATCAGTGGAGTTAATCCCACCTCCCTCCTGAATGACTCCGGCCTGTGCTCCTCCTTGGCTTCTCCGTGTCGCTGCTCTGTATTACAGCCGTGCTCCGGGTCTCCTCTGAATGTGCTGACAGGTTCAAACCGTTTAATGGTGATTTGGCAGGACGGTGGCTGGCCGACAGCGGGCGACCTCCTCTGGAATCACTGGGGTTGTTGCTGCGGCTGTGGGCTGCTGCTGTCCTCTGGTGCAGGGTTGTGGTTGTGGTGGGGTTTGTTTGTTTGTACCGATGCACACAAGTGAAGGACTTTGGGGAATATGGGAAGTTGCCAATCACGGAGTAAAGGTCTGTGCCAGGAGCCTGACACTCGGTGCAGGCAGCGGTGGAACTGTAGATAACAAGGTGTGCAGGCTGCAGAGCCGTGAGGATTACCAGACGCGCTCACACAGCTGCAGCCGGTCTGTCTTCAGATCTGTCACGTCAAAACCTGGACCGGCTCTGATCTACAGATTCCTGCAGGTCACAGGACCCTAACCCTAACCCATCCTCAGATACAGTTGAATAGAATTTGTTCAAATTACCATTTTTAAGGTCACATTCTCGGCTTCATTTGCTGGGAAAGCGTTGATGCAGAATTTGAAATGGCTGCAAAGTGGGTCCAGACTACAACCTGGAACACAGGCACTGAAAGTGATTGCAACCTTGCAATCCAGCTGTCTCCAAACTCAGCCCAGTGTCGACCTGAGAGCTGCAAACGGCCTCAGACTCAGATACCTGAGCTGGTTGATGTTCTTCATCCACGACCCCGGTTTGGATACAGGGCGGGTAGAAGACCAGAAGCCTCTGGGGTGTTGCTCCTGCTGCGGCGTCCCTCTGTGCAGGGTGTTAGTGTCTGCGGGGGGCAGGGGGGGGTGGGGGGGTCATATCGCTGTCAAGGACTGATGACACCAGGTGACGGGTCCTATATGGAAGCTGTGATGTTTATCACTCTGTGCAGCAGCTGCAAACATGAACCTGCGTCAAAACACTGTCAGCCGCACATCACTCACTCATCTCTGGTGTGAACGTGATCGGGGGGGGGGGGGGGGCATTGGGGGCTCTTTTTAATGGCTGCTATGAGGCTACATGCTAATATGCCTGATGCACGAGAAGGTTGGACCTGATAATCTATTCATCAGCTGGTTTAATCTCTTCATTTACACATGTTTCTTGATCTTTTGACATCTGTGTGAACTTTAGATCCTCTGCTCTCCTTTTAAAATAAAGTTTCTGGGGTAAACTAATTCAGGTCCAAAGTCCAAATGTCTGCAGGACGAACACCGGGAGGCGAACATATAGAAGACGAGCCTGGGAAGGTTTTGGTTAATGGGAGCTAACGTGGGTGTGGATGTGTTTTCCACAAACCTCTGAATCACATCCTGCCTTAGTGATCCTGAAGTTGTGATCACATCTGACCTGGATAATCTGCTGAGGCTGCGTTCTTCATTTGTTAAGGACAAACTCTGGAAAAGGTCCAGACCCAGTTTCCTGCACATTGGCCTCAGAGCTTGTCTGAGAGCAGCTGAAGTTAAACGCCCTCTGGCCGGGACACTGGGGTTGAGGAGGTTAAGTGAGAAGATGATTTATCTGCGGTCGCCCTCTTCTCCTCCGGGCTGAGAACGTCAGAGTCAGTTTTCAGCTCTTTGTGGTATGTTGTGATTTCTTCTGTAATAGTTGGAGTTGTGTTTTCTGCTCGGCCCAGTTTTTGGTGCGTCCGGTCCTCCCGACCACAAACCAGCTTCAAACACCGGCCGTCTTTATGTAGACGACTTCCACTGCTCCACCGTGGCCTCCTCACCCTCCTGTGCAGCCACTCAGCTATCTCTCACCCTCATTTCCTCCAGCCGTGCATGAGTGAGATTCCTCATGCCTCTCAGTGTTTACACTGGGGGGGTGGGGGGGGGCTGTAGTATTGATTTACTACAGGTCCCTTTTTAAAGTGTCTCTGCCAGAATCACATTCTCTCCCTGCTGCTACAGCCTCGTTCTCTCAGAAGCTTTTTTTTGTGTGAGGCTCCTTCTCCTCAACGGCAATCGCTGCTTTTCATTTAAGGAAGTTTTATTGCGTCACAAATCTTCCAGCTTGGTCGTGAGAGGAACATTTCTCAGGAAAATAAAAATAAAAGCTCCTCACTTGAGTGTCTGGCTGATTGCACGCGTCTCGTGGGCCGAGGGAATAATTCCCAGTGTGTTCGGGGTGTTCCGTTTCCTTTACGGCCTCTGAACTGCCGATGGCCGCTCATCACGAGCGGTCGTTAACACAGCGGGCAGGGCGGCTGTTTGATAGCCCGTGTTTTGGACGAGCGGGAAACCAGACTCCCATCATCTTCTCTCCGGGGAGGCAGCACCGCCCGAACGTTTGGAGACCAAATTACCTGTAAACGCGTGTTGATGATGACCCCGCAGCCTGGAGCTGATTCCAGGGGTTTCAAGTCCTAATGGGACGTTTACCTGAGGAGGTTAGGAGCCGTTTTTTTAGGCCAGTTGCAATATTCCCTGAAATTCCAAATGTCTTAGCACATGATCTTCAGTGGTTCATCTGAAGACGCTTGTTTCAGACCTTGTTTACTTCGTCTATCTTTGTTTAAATGTCGTGGAGAAAGTCCTCGACCTTAAGATTAACACAAGGTAGCACAGGCTCAACATCATGTGATGATCACTGGACGAGTTTCCTGCCGATCTCAGAAGAAGTGAAAACACAAAACTATTGAATATTTAAAGAATATCAAAGTTTAAAGACCTTCAGCCATCTGTATGTCCAGAAATGTACATGTCCCTTTCTTTTTAAATCAATTTAACTACTCTCCCACACTGAGGCAGATGGTTCCTCGCACTCAACCAGTCCGACTATAATTAAATCCCCCCCCCCCCTCTACATGTGAGCTGTGGCATTTTGTTTGTTTACCCTCAGCCGCCTCCCAGCCAGCGGCCACGCTAAACCAACAGCCCTGTGCTGAGGGTCTGTTTTTGTCGGGGCCCCCGGCACCCGACATGTGGCCCCCACACCCTCTACCACCACCACTGCTGCTGCTGCTGTCACCATGATGACACGACACCTGGAAGCCAAATGTAAATAAGTGTGTCTCAGTCGCCTGCTTGTGATCGTCAGCTGCTCTTTGTTTTAAGGATTATTAAAGGTTGCAGCTGGTGAGTGAGGAGCAGAGAACAAACTCTGTTTCCTTCACTTTGCTTTGTTTTCACACTCTCATGACAGAAAGGTTCAAAATACGACTTAACCATAAACTTTAAACACAAACTCATCTGGATGTCTATAGAACTTGAATTAAGAAAATAAGCATAAATGCACATGCGTTGTTTATTCTGTAAAATACAGTTTTCATATTGGCAAACAAACGCTGAATCAGATCTGTTTGTGAAAGCTTCTTATTGCCCAAACAATATATCATCAGGCTCTAATATAACTATAAATATAAAGAGAGCAGCTTAACATTTGAATATGAGGCAGTGTTTACATGAATCTAGACTTGATATAACAAGTTAAATGTTTTGTGTTGCTGTTAGTGAGCGCACACTGATAGAAACACTGTTCTAACTGGTGTTGATAAATGTATTTAAAGGAGACAGGTCACATCTGGATGATGTTTTTCTAAGTCTACAAAAAAAATATCACATGCTCACGGCAAGTTCCCTCAGTGTCCTACATGTGAACACAGAACCTCCTCGTGTTGACTCAAGATAATATGGAGATATAATTATTCCATCCACCCGGTTCAGGGTTAGAAAAGAGGGCGTGGATCCGGGAGGTGGTGGTTCAGATCCCACCCGGCTGGGAAACGAGCACCAGTGGTGTTCTCAGCCCTCGATCACCTGCTGCTGGTCTGAACCTCGGTGCTGGACGGCAGATGTCTGTGGTCGGACTGGGATGCTACTGGGATGCCCCTGCTGCAGAGCAACAGGACTCAAATACATAATTATACTTCTAAGAAAGGAGCATTTAAGTTTAGCCCCCCCCCCCCTGTTGTCTTTAGTAAACAAACAGATGATCCGTTCGACTTGTTCCAGGAGCTCTTCCTCGCTCCTCTTCCTCTGTGGAGAAGCCACATGGTGCAGCAGATGCTCCGGCTGCTGTGCTCTGACTCCTCACGCTCGCCTTTCTCATGGAAATGTCCACGGCTGTCTCACTGAATAACAGCGTGTGTGTGTGTGTGTGCGTGTGTGTCTGTGTGCACACGTGCTTTATGGCATGCGTGTGAAAGTGGAGGAGTGGGGGGTGTGCCTCGTGTGGGTGGAGGTTTTATGTGAACTGATGAAGACACAGGGTTTTGTTTTGGTTGCTGTCTCCAGCGCTGTGTCTTGTGATTCTGGTTTTTTAAAGGTTATGGTCTTTAAGATGCAACTAAATCCTCTCTGTGTGTTTCCCTCCCCGCTCTGATCAGAGGATGATCGTCCCTGGTGCATGTGTTGTGGTTATTTTCCTGCGGTTCTCTTACGGGGACAATGGAACCCTGGATTTATGTGAACTCTCGGTGGCAGTGTGAGGGCAGGTGCAGTTTATACGTCCTGGCTTCCCCGTGTCCGCTCCTGGCAGCGCTGCATTGCATCAGCCTCACCGGCTTCCTGCCTCGGCATCCAGCCACGGGGCGGCACATTGTCCTGGAGGTGGGGGTGTGAGGGTGTTGCTTACACCCTGTGCCGACCCCCCCCAACCCCACCCCTGGTGTGAAAAGGTCTTTTGTGTTTCCTCAGCCATAAGTCTGCCGGGCCGGGGACAGAACCTAAAAGCCAGGGTCAGAGGTCAGGAGGCTGCGAGGGGATGGAGAGGCTGAGGGGGGTTGTTCTGTCTTTGTGAGGACCAGAGATTTGGATTCCTGTTTGGAGTAGAAAGTCCTAGTGGATTCACAAACTGATAAAATCTCCTTTACTCACACACAGCAGTCACAATCAGTCTGGTTTGTTTCAGTGTAAAAACAGGGTGAAGTGTGATTGACAGCTGAGACTGACGAGTCTTAGCTGTCAATCACGCAGCTGATAACTGTGGCTCCATCCTCAATCACTTCTGACTCTCAGTCCAAATGACGTCTAAAGCGTAAGATGTCTGCACCATGTTCACTTTAAATATGATCACTTCCTTCTACCACACATTCATAAAAAGCCTGAACAGAAGCAGCCGTGCAAGAAATATAATCGAGACACAAACGAGAAAAGCCAAGAAGCTTTTTCTCTGTCGCTTGTTTGTGACAAAGCTCCGACTGATTGAAATCAAAGGGACAATGTCGAGTGGATTCTGCTGCAGGAGAAGTTTGAAAAGCTTCTATTGCAACAGAATCCACTGAGGTTTGCACGGAGCCTGTAATCAAACAGAAGACACGTGTTCCTCCGCTCGTCTTGTTGGACGAAGGTTTATGTAACTGGACTCTGACGCTCATCATCCTCCACAGTTTAATTGTCGTCTGTCCAGTGCAACCCACTAATCCCACCAGGGTCAGGAGTTCAGGTTTCTCAGTCTCCTCTGTGCAGACGACTCGTTTGACTCCATCCTCTTTTATCCTTTCCTTTGCCTCGACCACAGCTCGTTTTTCTTCAGTTGCCCATTTGTCCAAATAAACCAAACCCACACTCTGAAACCAGCAGGTCCAGAGGAGGAAGGGTGTCCACTGGGCTCCAAACCATTTCCCCAAAACAAACCTTTGCCGTCTCTTGTGTTTGTGTGTCTGAGCTATTTTGGATTTGTTTTGACTGTCCTGCATCAGCGTCTGTGGTGAAATATCTCTCCTGTTTTTTCCTGACTGACTGTTCCTGTGGGGGTTTTCTTTGTGTCTTGCAGGACAACATGCCTCAGACTCCACCGTTCACAGGGCAGCTGAACACAGGCAGCTACAACAAGAACCTGTACCAGGCCAAGGAGGAAGGCTGCCCCGGCCTCTACTATCATGACAACAACCTGGTGTCCGGGTCCCTGGAGGCCCTCATCCGCCACCTGGTCCCAACTGGGGACTACTATCCAGATGTGAGTTGATTTAACATTCTACCTGTTCATATCCCCGCTGGGTTCTTTTCCTTTGCAGCCTCTTCAAAGTTTTGATTCTGTATGAGAAGCTCTGGTGCATCGAGACGCTGCTTTGTGCATCCGTGTTTCTTTAGCTTTGCTTTTGCAGCCACTTATAAGTTCTTCTCTCTACAGAGGACGTACATCTTCACCTTCCTGCTCAGCTCTCGCCTCTTCCTCCGCCCGTACGAGCTCATGTCCAGGGTGTGTCACCTGTGTATGGAGCAGCAGCGACCCGGCGACCCCCAGGCTGACAAGGTGCACAGCATACGTTCTTCCAGTTCCTTGTTTTCCCACCTAGTTCTGGTTCTTCCTGGTTTTTCATGTTGTGTTTATTTTGCACTTTTCAGATGAGAGTGAGGAAGAACGCTCCCAAGATCCTCCAGCTCCTGACCGAGTGGACGGAGACCTTCCCGTATGATTTCAGGGACGAGAGGATGATGCGCAGCCTGAAGGAGCTGACCCACCGACTGGCCAACGGAGAGGAGGTCGGTTCACTCCTTTGTTTCCTCGTGCTTTCTCTCTAAATCACAGTCACAGGAAGTCCATGGAGTCCATGTTGTGTAGCCTGCACGTGCTGCAAAGCTACGGACTCAGGCCGATTTTTTGCCGATAGCGGCAGAGGGAGGTGGACGGGGCTTCTCTGGCAACAAAGCCGCTTTTGAGGCCGGCTGAGCCGAGAGAAAAGCCCCATTGTTGAAGGGATAGGTGGCTTCTCTGTGAATCCCTCCGGTGCTCCGTCCGAGGCAGCATTTGGATTGTTCCGCTGCTGCCGAGCTGACGTCACCGGCTTAGCGTCTCTGCTCTGTTTGGATAACAGAGTTTTTTTATCAGGGTGAATCTGTTTGTGTCAAAGCGAACACAGGCTTTTTCTTTTTTACAATTCCTGTGACTCCATGTTGCTCCTTTAGCAGAGCGTGTTGCATTTGGCTGATAAAGACGTTAAAAGAGAAGTTTGAGGGTAGAAGAAGTTTATCTTCCTGTTTTCTTGCTCTAATTAAATCATCTTCCCAGATGAAAGACTCTTTTCTTTGGTCTCTTGACAAATGATTTGGTCAGTCATCATGAATCCTGATGTTTCCACGTGTTTCCGTCTGCTGAGTGGTTTTATCTGTTTATTTGTCTTGGGTACGGGGTAATGAAAAAACACACACACACACACACACCTCTAAAGACAAGAACATCACAACCCCCCACTGTTTTATAGGTTGTTCATGACTCATCAAAGGGACCAGCACGAGTATTGATCACGAGTTAATCTAGAAATCAATACTTTTCTCACTTGGACACATTTACAGCTCCCAACATATGCAACCCCCCCCCCCCCCCCCCCCCCACACACACATCTCAGGATTTCCCCCTTAAATAGCTGCAGTTGGCATTAACGTTCAAAAAGCCCTTTAACTGGATCTCAGGTACTTTCCACTGCACGTTGGTGACATCAGGCTTTGTCTTTTAAAAAAATGAGTATTAATTCTTCTAGGTAATAAACATCAACACTGTCAGGTAAAGTGTTTGAAGTGTTGGGGCTTCCAGTAAACGTTCTCACTGAGATAAAGTCAGATTATAATAAACTTCGTCTTGGCCTAGAGCGTCTGAATGCAAGAGAAACTGAACTGCGGTCAGATTGTGTAACCACTTTAACTTTTGCTTTCAATTTCCCATAATTCCCCTCTAGTGTGTCAGCCGTTAGGATGATGGAATATCACGACTTCCCCTTTGTCCTTCATCGTTTGTGTAACATGCTCAAACGTGTATTAGCACATTTTGATCTGTGGCGGTTACACAAAAAGTCCCTTTCAGTGAATAGACAAATGTAATAAAAACTTAATGCAGTGTTTGTCCTGTGTGGACAAAGAAATCCTTTGCCGTGATTGGACGCCCTCCAGATGTGCTGCGTTACTCATGATAAGCAGTGTGACCAGGAATCGCTCTATCAGATGAAGAGTTCTCAGAGACGCTCGAGTTGTTTATTCACACGTGTGAGACCAGGTTCACTCTGACTGTACGTGGTTTATTCTCGTAGATTAAATCTGCACAAATGGTGGTTTCTCTAAGAAGTGTGATCACGCAGGCCACTACATTTGTGTTTTTCACAGATTTGAAAACAAAACACACATTTAAAAACAACCAGAGCGACTCTGGAGTTAAAGAGTTGAGCTGCTGAGTCCTCGGAGCGTTTGAACCGCAGCGCTCTGGGAAAACCGGTTCCAGTTCAAAATAGATGCCCCCCCCCCCCAGAACATCTGGTCAGAGACGTGTCCAAAACCACACTCAAAACATTCCAGGACCTTGATCTCGGGAGTAGCACTGTCATTATGGATGTGGTTGGATATATAGGGAAGCGGCAGCGGAGAAGAAAACAAGCACTGATCTTCATCTGACCTCAGTTCTTGCTTAGACAGACCTTCTCAGACCAGATGCTTCACGCAGACGACTCGTTTATAATGAAGGTCTCTGTACGTTTATCAATATCTGCAGCTCAGTTGATTCCAGAGGAGCTGATATCATATCGGTTGGAATAGGACTTTAAACAGATCCACTGAACTCTTGACCTCTCTGGAGAACGTGACCTGGATGGGACGTCCTACGGGGGGGAGGTATTTCTGTCCCTTCCTGACTTGGCAGCTCGAACCCGCCTGCAGATAGAATCCCCCCCCCCCATTGCATCTTTTACTATCTGTTCATTAGTGCTGCTCGGCCGAGCTGCTAAAAACATTCCGGCCCTTACGTGGGTCAGGTGGTGCTCCACAGGAAGAGACGCGACTACGCGCTCGCTGACGGTGACTTGTACTGAGCGGCCGGCTGCCACCTCAGGATCACTGCCTGAGATCTGAGACTATATTTGTCTCGACCCCGGCCTGTCCTCTGTGTGCAGTGTGGACAGAAGCCGCGGCAGATGGTTGAATCTGAAGTGGCAACTGAAAGGATTTTCACTGGTGGCGTGTCCCAGTGTCGTCCAACTGGGCAGAAGGGTGGTCAAGCATCAGCTGAGGGTGATTTAATATCGTTCTTTTTATTAACACTTTAATAGTAATAGAATAATGATGTGATTTGAGCACGAGTAGATTTAAAGGGAGAAAAGTTCTATACGTGTTCATGCAACTCTACAAAACAGTTCATGTTTCAGCAGCTGTGGGATCAGGAGCTGGTTCATTTCCAGAAAAGGAGTTAACAATGTTAATAATTTATTTATCAAGAGACAAATACCAATACAATATGATGAAGTGGGGAGTTTTTCTTTATTTAATGACTTTGGGTTCTTGACTTTTGGTTGAACAGACGAGTGTTTTTAATTTATCATCTTTTTATCGTCAGTTCCAGCCTTTTTCTGACATTTCACCGATGAGTTGTTAAACTGTAGAAAATAACCGATAATGAAAAATATGAAGAGTTGCCGTCTCAAGCAGCGTCTCCACCTTCCTAAAGGAGCATTGATCATTTGAATATATTATTTCCTCCCTTGTTCTCGCTCCGGCTCGACTTGCACTGCAGAATGAAAAACTCATTTCTCTCTACAACTTCCTCTCCTCTGCCTCTGTCCTGTGCTCCTGCAATCATCCCTCACCCGAAAGTGCAATATCCACAGAGCTGCAATTGATTGGCTGACTTTCGAATGTGCGTGTGTGTGTGTTTGTGTGTTTGTGTGTTTCATCACACTTGTAACAGCCACATCCCCGACAGGCAGACGCATTCGTCTAACCCCTGGAAGTGAATCTCAGAGAAGTTGCCGCCCCGGTCGTTTCCAGCTGAGTGATGAGAATCTGCTCATTTCTCCCTGAGAAGCCGAGCGCCTCCATCGAGAACTCACATCTGATTTCCTCGGCTCGGGGCCTCCAGCTCCAGTACAATACTGGTTGTGTTTCTTTTCACCCCATTGAACCTGAGTCCTGTTTGCAAAACCCAGAGTCTGGAGGCTGAACTGGCAGAAAGTCCAGAGAGAAGGGATGTGGTCACAAGGAGAGGGGCCTCAGCTCCCCCCCCGATTTCTTGGCCTGCTCCTAGCGGCGGTACCAAAGAATCCGAGCGCTGGATCCTCCTCAGTTACACAACAACACACAGTCTGCTACACGTACACAGAATCAGACACACACATGTCTGTCCTCCTGGCCTCTGGAGACCCGCTTGTGCAACTTCTGTGCTAAACTGTGTCATCAAGGGAACACTTATCTAATCGTGGCCTGGTCTGAGTCGGTGGAATGTTCCAGACTCTCAACCTCTTGACCTCTCGACCCCTGAGGCCAGGAAGTCAAGAGTCCGCCCTCCTCAGCCCCCGTTGAGCTGAGAGGCCGTAACGAGCGAGTGACCCTCCCGGCGCGTGACCGAGAGGAGGCCGCTCTGCAGGATGAACTCACTCTGAGGGCCGCTCTGCAGGATGAACTCAGTCTGAGGGCCGCTCTGCAGGATGAACTCAGTCTGAGGGCCGCTCTGCAGGATGAACTCACTCTGAGGGCCGCTCTGCAGGATGAACTCAGTCTGAGGGCCGCTCTGCAGGATGAACTCACTCTGAGGGCCGCTCTGCAGGATGAACTCAGTCTGAGGGCCCCTCTGCAGGATGAACTCAGTCTGAGGGCCGCTCTGCAGGATGAACTCAGTCTGAGGGCCGCTCTGCAGGATGAACTCAGTCTGAGAGCCGCTCTGCAGGATGAACTCAGTCTGAGGGCCGCTCTGCAGGATGAACTCAGTCTGAGGGCCGCTCTGCAGGATGAACTCAGTCTGAGGGCCGCTCTGCAGGATGAACTCAGTCTGAGGGCCGCTCTGCAGGATGAACTCACTATGAGGGCCGCTCTGCAGGATGAACTCAGTCTGAGGGCCGCTCTGCAGGATGAACTCAGTCTGAGGGCCGCTCTGCAGGATGAACTCAGTCTGAGGGCCGCTCTGCAGGATGAACTCAGTCTGAGGGCCGCTCTGCAGGATGAACTCAGTCTGAGGGCCGCTCTGCAGGATGAACTCAGTCTGAGGGCCGCTCTGCAGGATGAACTCAGTCTGAGGGCCGCTCTGCAGGATGAACTCAGTCTGAGAGCCGCTCTGCAGGATGAACTCAGTCTGAGGGCCGCTCTGCAGTTTCTGGCTGCGAGCAGGCTTGGTTATTTCTGCTGACCCGGGGAAAGAGCGGCTGGTGTAGTTTCCACTGAGGTTGTCAATGATCCAGAGTTCCCAGTTGATTCTGAGATACAGAAAAACTGCTCAAAGCTGCTGAACATTATGTTTTTTATCTAATCCTCTCCTCTCCTCCATCCCCCCCTCAGGTGTACAGGAAGGCGGTCGGGCAGATGAGCCAGGGCCTGATCAGGAGGTTGACGGTGCTCAGCCAGTACGAGGAGGCGCTGGTGAAGATCAACGCCACGGCGGCCGAGCGACTCGCGGCTCTGAAGGCGAAGCCGCAGGCGTCCATCCAGAGAGACATGCTGAGCATCTGCAACGACCCCTTCACCGTGGCCCAGCAGCTCACGCACATAGAACTGGTGAGAACCACTTACGGCCTCTCTTCCAGGACGGTTCCCATCGATCATCTGTTCAAACCGTCGCACCGAATCCATCGTTCGCGGTGACGCATCAAACCGGATTAAGATGTAAATGTTGTCTCTCAAAGAACAATGTGAAATCCTGTCAGGGACTCGCACTCGCGTCGGCTCAGAGAGAACGAGCCGATCGATGTGCAGCGGAGAACATGTGACGGATTAGAAGCCGCTGCTCGTGCAGCCGACTCAACACGGCATTGATTTCAAACTGTGGTGTTGGACCACAGCTTTGTTCTCATTATGTGTCACTTTGCACAAGTCAGAGTCTGAAGGTTCTTGTTCTTTAAGGAGATTGGAACCAAACTCTCACTGTGTTCATTTTCCTTTTCAGGAGAGACTGAGCTACATCGGACCGGAAGAGTTCGTCCAGGCCTTCGTCCAGAAAGACCCTCTCGACAATGATAAGGTAACCGCTAACATCCGCAGACAAAACACACACACACACACACACACACACACACACACACACACACACACACACACACACAGTGATTAAGCAACAATTCCTTCTGGCTGAAGTCCAGAGGCAGACCTGATCCTTCTGTGTCTGTGGGTTAGAAATGGGACGGCCTAGTTCCTCCTGCAGACGGATGTTAGGTTTATACAACACAGGCTGAGGGGGTCACAGTGAGGCCAGCTGATTTCCAGACCGTGTGTAGCGGGTATACCCGCTACACATACACACATGCAGACACACACATTCAGATAGATACACCCGGCCACACCTCACTGACAATCTTCCTCAAATCATCTCAATGTCTGGATTAGATGGGCATGCATGCACCTCATCGCATAGCAACTGCTGGTGCCCAGGGTTTGTTTTGGGAAGGGGTGTGTGTGGTTGTGTGTGTGGGTGTGTGTGTGTGTGTTTCTGGCAGTGGGTCCTTTTGTCTGGCGTTCGGCTGCTAGGCAACAGCTCATTTTTGGAAGCCAGGTGATGGGGGGGGGGGGGGTTAAGACGGCCTTTGTGCCTCAGACTCGCCTCTCTCTTAACCCTGTGTGTGTGTGTGAGTGTGAGTGTGTGTGTGTGTGTGTGTGTGTGTGTCCGACGTGTCCACTGGCGGGAGGCTCGACATGGGGGTGCGTGGCGTAAGGCCAGAGGAATGTGTGGAATTAGATCCAGAAGAACCCAAACAAAGAAGCTGCATGAATAATGAGACGCTGACCGCTGCAGAGTTAAGTCGACTGTGATTGGCTCCTTGAAGCCGGGAGTTTATTTCTCTATCCTCATCGATCTGCGTTAATTCTCCAGTTCAGCTCTAATGTTGTTTTGTTGTTGTCTCATCTAAGATCCTGTTGTTGTTTTTTGCAGAGCTGCTTCAGCGATCACAAGAAGGCCAGCAACCTGGAGGCGTACGTGGAGTGGTTCAACAGACTCAGCTACCTGGTAGCCACAGAGATCTGCATGGTGAGTCACGAGGGTTCAGGAGGTGAAGAGGCTCCGACTGCAGAATGTTTAGTTTAGGAAATGTCAGAAAACTGTGGGAAGAGGTCACGAAGCTCAATGAAGATTCTAACAATGTGATCAACAGTTAAAAACTTAAAGATCTTCAGTTCTTCTTTCTGCACTAAGTGTCAATGAAGAGCCACAATGAGTCCAGACCTGATGGAATCAGTCATGTAATTAACAGAAGTCTTCATTTTGTTCACAGCCCGTGAAGAAGAAGCACCGAGCTCGAGTCATCGAGTTCTTCATCGACGTGGCGCGGGAATGTTTCAACATCGGCAACTTCAACTCCCTCATGGCGATCATCTGTGAGTTTGTGTTTTCATATCAGTTAAGAACAAAATGTCTCAGATTTGTAAGAGAAAAACATTAATTTGCACAGATGGCCGTCACATCTCTCCATCTGATCCTCACTCTGCTGCTCGGGGACAGTTTCTGAAAGTCACTACTGAGTCCGATCGGTGTAGTGAATCAACTGGTTGTTCAGAGGGAGTCTGGTGCAGATGTAATCTCCCTCTGCAGCACGGACCTCTCACGACTTCGGTCTCGGTTCATTTCCAGCTGATGTAACTTACTCCAGCCTCATGATGTGAGTGAGAGTCGTGAGCTGAGGCGACGGAGCGGCGATGAAGCAGATAATTGACTCGATAGAATCTCGGTCCGATGTGGGAAAGAACTTTCTGTGTTCCACTTTGCAGCCGAGCGTTTGTGCGTCTGTTCAGAAGCTGCAGAGAATCATGGGCAGTTTGTCAAAGCTCCATCCAGGTTAGATACGAATGTCAGAGGCCTAGAGCTGCGTCAGGGATCTGGTCATCTTCACAGGCCTGAGGGGCTGAGGAGGGGTCGGGGGGGGGGGGGGGGGGGGGCAGCTGGCAGAGGACACAGAACGACCCCGTCCAGGCAGATGGTCAACAGTCCAGAGTCCGTGTGAGGGGGGGAGGCAGGGGGGAGGAGGGGACGGTGATGATGAGAGTGGAGGATATTCGAGTGTCCAGCTGTCCTTCGTCTTTCTCCCCCGAGACAGAGAGAGAGAAAACAGCCTCAGGCAAAGCCCCCCCCCCCCGACTTGTCTCCAGGGAGCCAGCTGTAGTGATGTGATTAAAGGGTTAGTTCACTCAAATAATGGAAAGCTAATTTGACTTAATTATCGTAAAGACGCGGACAGTTGCTGCTTTTGTTTTTGTGAAAAGAGAGAAATGTGTCCTCAGAATTTGGGGAATGTGAAACGTTTGAGAAAGAGAGACTTCACTGGATCTATTTGTTTCCATGTATCGGCAGAAAGAAGACTTTATCCACAATGAAAGCACAAATCTAAATCTATGCTAGATCCAGATCCACTAGATGTGTTCAGACAACGTTAAAAGGTTTTTCACCTTGTTTTGTGGAAATCTGATATCACTTCACATCTCTTTGTGTTGTCCGGGTGAAATGATCCTTTAAACACAAACAATGTGAACAGTGTGTTTATGAAGAGGAGGACGACTCACACCTGTCCTCACACACATTCGTGTCTTTGTGCGTCTGGAGAAGACGCACAAAGACCCACTCGCTGTGATCGAGACTCTGCTTTCGTTTTGTCCCGGCAGCGTCTCAAGAACCGTCTTCTGGGACAGAATGAGGCTCTGCTGGTTTTAGTGGTTTATGTTTCTTGTGTCTACAGAACAAAAACTGAGCTCCATTGTTTACTGCAGGTTTGTGTTGTGGTTCTGCTCTGGTGGCGACCCACACACACAGACACAGACACACACACACAGAGGATTACCATATGGGAAGCATAGGGCTGGCAGGGGAAACGAGGCGTGTGTTAACTCCATTGTTCCTGCAGCCTCTTGCCTCGCTGCCTCAGAAGAAACAACAGCAGAAAGAAAGAAAAGGGGGATGGCTGACATGTCATGGGAGAAAGGGTGGAAGAGGGGGAGGTGTGTGTGTCTGTCTGGCTCAATGGGAAAAGGCCATGTGCTGTGGTGTTTGGGTGTTGGCTGTGATGTGTGATATCTGTCTCATTGTTGTTGTTTGTTGTGTGTGTGTGTTTCCGTCCTGCAGCTGGGATGAACATGAGTCCTGTGTCTCGGCTGAAGAAAACCTGGAGCAAAGTCAAGACGGCAAAGTTCGACATCTTAGAGGTGAGTTTCCATCGAGCAGGTTCAGAAGATCAAATCAAATATATAACTTATTGTGACCATGGGGAAATTCTCCTACAACACTACATTGCACAACAAAAAACACACAATCAGTACACAAGTTTCAAGGACACATCGTGTAAGAAACAGAGTAATAATGCAGAATAAAAGTGAGTTTGAAATATTGCAGCTGCCGTAAAAACACTTCAAATGATAAGACACTAAAAGGATAGAAATCATAAAAGATGAAAAACTAAAACTGGCATTAAAACCTAAAAAACAGTTGCTGTGTAAAATGTGACAAGCAAAGTCCAAAGGTTATACATATATATATTTATATTAAAGTTATTCTTAATATATAATTTGCTGCATTGTCTATTTGATGTTGTTCTTCTGCTACTGGTTTAGATATTAGATATTTAAACTTTGTTTCAGTTAAAGTGTAATTAATCATTTGCTTTTCATGTATCATGTCAAATTCAATAACAGAAAAGTAAGAAGACATGTAGGAAATGTTCTCAGTGGTGGGACAAGCAGCTTGAACACTTTTTACTAAAAGAACAAAAAAAGAAATACATCAACTTTATTAAAATTAGTTTGAACATCTGATTGAATTTGAACGTCCTCGTTCCTCAGCCGCCTGTCGACAGCTCTGCTCCCTCTCATCCACTCGTCTCTCAGCTGCTCTGCACATCTGGGTTGATTCATCGAGTTCTGACCGGAGCTTTCAAACTCCACCTAAACCCACTCTGTTGTTTCTTTCTCCTCCTCTCAGCATCAGATGGATCCTTCCAGCAATTTCTACAACTACAGAACGTCTCTGAGAGGAGCCACGCAGAGATCCATCACCGCCAACAGCAGCCGGGAGAAGGTGAGGCCTCAGATGATATAATCTCACCTCTTTGAACTGGTTCAGCTCATATCTGAACTCTCTGTGCTGGGAGGAACCAAAGAGGGAGAATTAAACTCTCAATGTAAAGACCAGTTTGTTAACTTGAAGTTAAAATTCGAGAATCTCAGAGGACTTTGGATGAAGGAGTCTTGAAAGTTCCGGTGAGGTCTTTGCAGCTGAGACCCTTTGAGCTGGTTACAGTCGTGTGAAGAGTTGAGATGTTTATCTTCATGTGCAGTTCAACAGCAAACATGAAGGAGACCTGGTTGAAGTCAAAGCAGAAAAACAAACCACGGAGCTTCTGCTAGTTGTGTCTCGTTAGCGCCGGGACGCCGTGTTCCCCAAGATCTGACAAGGGTCTTGGTTTTTTCCTCCTCATCAAAACACGTTGTGAAGGAAAGAGAAAACATGGCCGCCTGCCAGATCACATAGCGTTCCCCCCGCTGCCGCTCGGGTTCCCCCCCGCCCAGCCGGGGTCTGTGCCAGCTCCGAGCTCGTGAACATTCAACATGTGATGACGTGAGGGGAGGAGAACCGCTAACGCCCGGCGGCCCACATCATCACATGTTGAATCAGAGGTTCATGGAGACACAGTGTACCGTCAGTGAGTGTCTGGCTCCCTGAGGTTTGTTTTCTGGAGCTCAGAAATACAAACAGACAAGAGGTCGGGGTCTCGAAATGGAAAGTTCCCAAGAAGTCCAGTATGTTCTTGCCCCTGTGACCTCTGCTCTCAGGCGGGGGGGGGGAGGGGGCTGTTGAACTTGTCAACAAAGACAAAGCTCTTGGTTTGTTTTGATCAAAGATGGAAATGATCTGAGCGTTGAAGCAGATGATTTACAGCCGAATTCACGTTAGATCCAGTTAAATCACACATTCTGCTCCTGAAGCTTGTTTCAATCGGACCTGGATGATAACTGAGACATTTCTTTACCAAAATAAGAAGGAATAAGAAATATGAAAACAGAGAATCATCAAAAAACAGCTGATAAACAGTAAAAAGCATGAGATGAATCTAACGAATCCAGACTCCAGGGCCTCGACTCTCTCTGTGTCCAGCTGTGAAAATGACTTCCTCTCTGCTTCAGACTTGTGTTAGCATTCAGTCAACAAGTCAAAGTGAAAACCAGTTCCGATCCCGATGTGTAGTTTTCTACCAGTAAAGAAGTAAAATCCCAACACACCCACAATGACCTGACGTTTCACTTCTCTATTGTTGATCGCAGGAATCTGTCTCGGGAAACTTTTGGACTGATTTCTTTCTAAACACGCTGCCACACGTCTGCTCGCTGGTTTCATTTTCATTTTGTCATGGATCCTCTTTTGAATCGATTTTCACAAAGATCTCTCACACAGTGTGTTCGGTGGAAATCCCCTTCACGTGTTCCCAGTGAAATTAAATCTCTCTCTCTTTCTGTTTCCTCGCAGATCGTCATCCCTTTCTTCAGCCTGCTCATTAAAGACATCTACTTCCTGAACGAGGGCTGTGCCAACAGGCTGCAGAACGGACGCATCAACTTTGAGGTGAGCGGAGGTTTGAATCCCCCTCTGGGAGTTTCCCATGGGCAACAGTCCCCCCCCCCCGCCGACGTGTCGGTCAGAAAACCGGGCCAGGCGGCAGACTCGATTATTTCCACTTCCCCAAAGACTTTTGAGAAAGAAGAAGTAAAGTGTGTAGAGTTCAGATGTGTTTCCATGGAGCGAACACACATCAGGAGAGTTTCCACAGCTTCTCTGATTCACACTCTATTTTTAAATCTTAATTTTATCCTGGGAAACTCGGCTGAAGTCTTTTTCTGTCGATGACGTTTCGAAAACACACAAACAGATTTACACCTCGGAGCAGCTGAGCGACCACCGCCAGCCCTACAAGGTGAAATACCTTGCTCAAAGGCAGCGAGGGAGGGTGTTATATTCGGAACATGGAGTCAAGTAGTGACAGTGAACTGTGGGATTCAGGCCTGGTTGACGTGTTGGCTTCTTATTCACCTTTGACCTTTTGCGGTTTCATTTCAGAAATTCTGGGAACTCGCCAAACAAGTGAGTGAGTTCATGGCCTGGAAGAAAGTGGAGTGTCCGTTTGAGAAGGATCGTAAGATCCTGCAGTACCTGCTGACGGCGCCGGTGCTGCCTGAGGACGGTGAGTGGGTTCAGGAGGGAATCAGTGTCAATGAGGAGGTTCAGAGAAGACGTGTCCATCAGCATGTTAGAGAAGAGAAAATAGATTCCAGGATCTGCTCCAGATTTCATGCAGATCAGTTCTGTAGTTTCTATGTGATCCTGCTAAAAAACAAACAAACAAACAAACGCAGATGGAAACGTGACCTTCAAGCAGAGGTCACACCTCATCGGTGGGGGACAGTGAATGAATGATGATAAAGAACCTTTGTGCTAAATCACAATCACATAATATTTCATGTCAGGAATCTGTCGCATATTCAATAAATCATTTTTTAGATGAGTAATGCTTATTGATTTTCCTTTCTTCTGATGGCAGCTTTGTATCTGGCATCATACGAGAGTGAAGGTCCTGAGAACCACATGGAGAAGGACAGATGGAAGTCTCTGAGGTGTGTATGAGCACACACAAAGACACACAAAGACACACAAAGACATACAGAGACACACACAGACACACCCTGAGGGGTTTTTGATACGACTGTCACCCCACATCACTTCCTGCCTCCGCACTGACCAGCCCCACCAGAGGGATGTAGGTCACACAATGCTGACCTGCACACTGTTCAATAAATACATTAAAAAACACACACATACACACACACACTCATTATTCCTGGTCACACCATCGCTTGCGTAGACAAATGCAAAATACATCAGTCATTTTCACACAATTATATCCTGGACCCACACACACACAATGCAGCATACACCCTCCTCCCACAGCACTGGGTGTGTGTCTGTGTGTGTGTGTGTGTGTCTTGTTCGCTCCACCCGGCTGATGAAAGCCCAGGAGAGCTGACAGAGGGATATTTCCTCTCTGCAGCATTGCACACTGAAGTTAAATGAACACAAACTGAATCAGGGACAGTGTGTTTCTCCAGAGACACAAGTGCAGATCTCAGTGACTCACAATCAAATCTCTGCCATTAAACAAAGATTCAACTTTAAAAAACATGAAGATTCATAACCGAGCAAACACACAAACCTTAATCTGTATTAACATGGGTAAAGATGACTTTCACTGGTTCACAATTAGAACAAGAAAACAGTCCAGCTCAGTAATAATCCCACGTATTCACAAACTAAATGTTTAATTTTCTATTTATCTTATTATTTGATAAATAAATATTAATTCATGACTCTCATGAAACATAATGTGCTGCACAAATTAACATTTACGTTTTTGTAACGATTAAAGGAAAACCTTGAGTACTGGTTTGTACCAGTAGCTGTTAATTCTGTACGAAGACAAGACGGTCGAATAATCAGCGATTTAAAGATATTTTTAAAAGTTAGTGTCAGATTTTTCCTTTTAGGGAGTTGGTGGAGACCAAAACTGAGTTAAAAACATACAAACGCTCTGCTGTTATTTGTTTAGAGCAGTTTGTTATTAAATACAAAAATCATAACAAGATACTTACATGTCTGTAAGCTTGATGAAGAAGTCTGCCCCCTAGTGGCCAAAGTAATGCAGGCTAGTATCCATGGACGGTGATCACATGGTTGAACGCTGCCAAAAAGTGACCTCCACACACATGAATCAGGTTTTGGCTCAGATGTGTGTGTGTGTGTGTGTTTTTGTGTGATGTCACGTTTCACGACCGACTGCCAGCTCAGCTCTTCGCGCTCCACAAACCAGAGGATCCAGTTTGTCATCGCTCTAACCCCAGTTCTCTCTCTCCTCCCCACAGATCCACTCTGCTAAGCAGGGTCTAAACCTCCGAGCTAAAGAAACCCAGTTGGAAGACAAACCCCCGACAAGGAAGCCGCCGCCCACTCGGCGCCGCTCTTGTCCAAACCAAGTATTCCCGTATCGGAAGGGAAATGACAATCTCTACTCTGGCTGGCGAGGACGTTTTGTGTTCCCTCCGGCTTCAGATTTCTACCAAGCTCTGCTTTTCCTTACGCTCCTGCTCGTTTTTCATCTTTGTATGACTTTGTAGAGTCTTTTAAAAAAAAACAACAACAAGAGAGACGCCACAGACTGTCAGAATAAAAGCATGAGCAGGTGCTTGTTCTCGTCCGGAACATTGGACGCCGACAAACGAGCGTCAACGGACTCGTTTCTCTGCCACTTGTTTTTCCACTGAAACTACAACGTTAGCTGCTGGTTGGCTAACGCTCTCTGGTTCCACAAGCCAGCACCCTGAACGGGGATCGAACCTGAACACACAAGTTCCTCACGAAGCCACGGTCTCTCGCTCCGTCTCTTTTCCTTTTGTACGAGCTTCTTTCCCGCTTCGTGTTCTTGAAGGTTTTTGTTAAATGTGATGTTGTACGAGGAAAATGCACTGGCTGCGTTTTTAAAAGATAGAAATGAGTTGTTCTGTGTGTGTGTTGTATAAAACTGTGTGAGTCTTGAGCATTTATTGTGTCTTTGACCCATTTCAGCCTCAGTACGTTCCAGACAAAGTGTTTCTCTGACGGGGGGGCAGTATCTTCAGCACTAGCTTGTATTTACAGGTCTATGTATCTAAATTAGATGCATATGGACAAACTGCTCATATTAAACATCTTGAGATAGATATTTCTTCACCAAATTACAGCTGTTATAGATTTAAAGTCTCTACTTTTAGGATTTAAATCATGATCTTGCTCTGTTCAAGGAAGTTATTAGAATATTCCTGGATCCGCCTTTTTATCCAAATCTGTGCCAATTGTCCCGAATCCTCACCCGACCGTTCCACCAAGTTAAAAGAGAATCATCTAAGTAGTTTTTGCGTTAACGTCAAACCTTGATGGAACCTTCACATCGTGTGCAGAGGAAGCCCGGGGATCGAACTCTCCTTGTTTGAAACGTACTGACGTCTTCGTCAGTGAACGTAAATGAAACGTAGTCTTGTGCGTTTTCCTGCTGATCCTGATCGAGTGGGTGTTAAATGTCCCTCAGCTGCTGAGGACATGAGTCAAGGGCCCCGTGTCCCTGCTCTACCTGCCTAACGTGGTCAATGAGTGTGGTTGTGCTGCCCCCTGGTGGTTCAGTCAGAACAGTGAATGGATTTGTGTGGTTGAATAATGTGAACTGAGGATTTCGTCTTTGTTTTTATTTCCCATGAGTCTAGTTTCCTCCCTGTTTTATTTATAACGCTGTGTAGTCACATTATGTCCTCGTGCCAATACTATCGTCTTATTTAATTTTGTACTAGGTACATAACCAGCTGAAGTAGTCTTCAGATATTGGCTTAATTATTATTATTGTTATTATTATTTGTATTTTCTACACGTTCGTATGAGATTTATTTTTGGAGGCAGCAGCTCAGAGTATGAAGTTGAATGTGTTTGACTGACATGAGCTTCGCCTTGACTCCTCCCACAGAGTGCTGTTGTGTTTGTGTACATAATGTTCTACTTCCCCCCCGATGGGTTCATCCATTTGTATTTGGACAGTTTGAATTGAATAGAGGAACCGTTTATAAATGAATTAGTTGTGTTGAAAAAAGAGAGTTAATAAAATAATGTTTAAAATTACAAAGTGACTGTTTCTGTTTCTTCTCTGTATTTGAATTTACCATCAAAGAATCACTTCCTGGCTTTTTCAAGCTTTTGACTTCTTCTCTCAAACTTCTTCAGCCGAAAGTCGCTTCATCACAAAACCAAAGTGAAGTCGAGTTGAGACGATCGTCAAGAATAAAACTGTTAGAGGCGTGTTTATAAAAAAAGCAGTTACCTGAACAGAATACAGGAGCTTTACCAATCTGGCTTTTAACCAACCAAGGAAAAGAATAAGAACAATGGCACTTTCCATTTGAGTATTATTGGATGTAACCTTGATATTTTAACTTGAGGTGGGTTGGGTTATCCAATTATTTTATCCACAATCCTATGGGAAGTGATTTTAGTTTTCATCTTGGGAATTTTACCTCCAAAAATACTTTTACCACATATGGAGTTCCCAAAGGGTCAATTTTAGAACCATAATGTTCGACCAGGTTAATAAAAACAACATGTAGCACCAGAACTATGCTGATGACACGCAGTCACGTTTTCAGCAAAGTGAATTATTTTTTCAAAGATAAAGAGTTTATTTATTACAGGGAACCTCAAGTTTAAGCTTTAAAAACTCACCAGCTGTGAAGTCGATCTTTTGTCTCTGTTGTTCGTCTAGGATCATGAAGAATCACAGATCTATTAATTTACAACGTCCAGGAACTGTCTGCACAGAAATCATAAAACAGATTCAAACTCTGGATCTAATGTGGAACCATGACCCAGAATCCAAATGAAAATAAGCTTCAGTGTAACCTGAAGAATATTTAAACCAAACTTCTATAACAGCAGAAGTTAAGTTTCTCTTAAAAACTTTCTTTGCGGTTATGGATTGAGTTTTGTATAAGGTTGAATAAGACGAAACTTCAGTTAATATTTGAAGCAAAGAGGAGACAGAGATCAGGTGGAGAAAGGTTATAAATGTATGTGGCTCCATCTAGTGGCCAGAGGGAATTGAAGCAGCTGTAGAAGGCAGTAATAATGTGGGTTAAGAATAGATGAATAAATGTACAAACATAAATTAATACCTATAAACTATGAAGGGTTACTATGGCACAAGTATAAACAAATAAATACAGAATAAATGTATGAAATGATTATTACAGTTTGTGATTATAAAAAGGCCTTTTCTGTATTTCGAAAATTATTTATGTTTTAAAAAATGTATAGATCTACAATTTATTTATAGGTTTGATGTATTTCTACATTGATTTATGCGTTCATTTATTAATTTCTATATTCATTAATTTAGCCATTTCTATATGCATCTTTATAATTGTTTATTTATTTATTGAAGAAACCTTATGTTCATTCGTTAATTTATTTCTAGGTTTATTTATTTTTCTGTATTTCTACATTTATTTATTCCTACACTTATTTCTTTATCTATTTCTTTGTTCCTACATTTGTTTATGAATGTATTAAGCATGTTTTATTCAGTGTATCTGTGTCCATGTGTTAATGCAGGTCTACTACCTCTGTCTCAAGTTGGCAGGTAAAGGAGAATTCTGACTTTAGTTTGGTTCATGTCCCATCCACTAACAAGGAGTTGAAAGACCTACACTGCAGCCAGCCAGCAGGGGGCGATCAAGATGATCCGGCTTCACTTTTGGAGAGCTGTCATGTCGTCCATCTTTATTTACGGTCCCTGGTTTAAACTCAGTGTTCAACCGAAACATTCAATTCTTCCAATCTGAACACGTTTCCTGCCACAGGTCCCTTGAGCAAGTGACTGAGGCTGTAACTCCGCCCCCTGGTGAAGGTACTAACCACGTCTACTCATTAAATACATGTCATCAGATCCGTGGCCAGCGCCTCTGACTCAGGTTTGAGTGTCAGTGGTTTTGAGTGTCAGTGGTTTTGAGCTGCAGTGGAATCAGATCTGGACACCTGCCATCTCTGCTCCGAGTCGATGGAATCTGCTGCAGGCCTCAGACACAAGCTGGGAAAACCAATTAATCGTTTGTGGATGTGAAGGACTGACATGTCGGATCCAGAATTCAACTCGTCCCAAAAAAAAGGCTGAGGCCCAACATGAATGTGTGAAATGTTTATTAACTATCTTCCACTATCTACCAGCTGTGAATGAAGAAGTTTGCAGTCGAATGTGAAAGTCGGTGCCTCTGGACTCTGGATGAAACCACAGGAGCACTATGTTGTTGATTCTGTTGTTTTTATACATTTGAAGAATTGATTAGTTACTCTAGTTCTATTGGATTGACTGGATCCCCCCCCACCCCCACCGCCAACAGAGTGGCAAGTAGATGATGAGTGAATTTTAGTTTTGGGGCGAACTATCTATTTCAAAAGTATTTTGAGATGACATCACCTTTAAAAATATCACACACACACACACACACACAGAAACACACACACACACACACATACACACACGTACACACACACACGTACACACACACAGAAACACAGAAACACACACACATACACACATACACACACACACACACAGAAACACAGAAACAGGCACACACACGTGGCTCAGATCTCCTGACCTGTCAATCATACCCGGGTCGCCGCGCGAGCGAGGGCGCGCGCATCGGCCGAGGAGGAGGAGGAGAGGTGGCGCGAGCGCGGCGGAGGCAGAGGAGGAGAGGATGAGGAGGAGGAAGGAGGAGGGAGGAAGGAGCGTCTCTCTGCTGATGCTCGGATCTACAAACTGATTCTTTCCGCTTCTTCTTCTTCTTCTTCTTCTTCTTCTTCTTCGATTTAAAGCTCCGGTGGAAACTGCGACATCAGGTAAGAACCGAGAGGAACACGGAATCATTTCATCTTTCAACACGAAGCAGGTGCGACGTCCTCCGAGGACACGGTCCACGTTGTGTCACCAGACTTTTTAAATGTAGAAAAATACATGTTAGAAATATTTCTATTCATAAAATTACGTTTAAGAATACATTTTTAAACAATATTTCAATCCATGTTGGTTAAAGTCACAGAGTTAATATACAAACCAGAGGAGCAGCTCGGAGATGTTTGTGTTTGATGACAGTATAGTTTGGATTTTCAGAATAAAGTGCTGCAGCAGTGACCTGCCATCCACTGCCCGCGTCCCAGCAGGAATGTGATGCATGAAGTGGACAGTGTGTGTTTGTGAGGGGGCTACGGACCCACACAACAAACACCGGATTGTTCTCTGACATTTTGTCCCCACGCACACACTCTCTCCACCAGAGAGTCGAGCTCTGGACCAGCAGAACGCAGAAGTTTCTCTATCATCTTCTGATATCGATCAACTGTGATTATTGTGATTTCCCTCGTGCAGCGTTCCCTCAGCCGTCGGCCGAGCAGACAGGGAGTGACTGTTGATGTAACACAATACTTCCTGCCTCCTGAATAATAAATGGAGGACACACACTCTCTGACCATTATATACTGATCCGCTCTCTCTTTCTGTCTCCGGCTCTCTCTCCTCCCGGCGTCAGCTCTTTTGTTTGAAACCTCAGCCCCGGCTTCCTCAAACAACCCCCCCCGCTGATGACTCCATCCTCTCAGCAAACACTGACACTCACATCTTCTTCTCGTCTCCTCAGGTGAAACCATGGGGAACGGCTCGATGAAGTCAAAGCGTTACAAACAGGCGGACGCCTCCAACGGCCGAGCCCACAAGGACCACGGCGGCGGGTACACCATCTCGTCCCTGGATTCCCTGAGGGCCCGTGTGGAGGAGCTGGAGCGAGAGGGCAAGAGGAAGGATGAGGAGCTCTGGGCCAGAGAGCAACTGATCCGGGGTCAGCAGGAGCAGCTGGCCAAGCAGACCCGAGCTCTGGCCGAGCTGAGCGAGGAGCTGCAGAACAAGTGCATCCAGCTCAACAAGCTCCAGGACGTGATGAAGGGTCCGAGCGGCCCCTCTGGAAGCCTGGCGTCTCGGCCTCCCTCCATCAGAACGTGCGCCAAGAACAGCCCCAACCTCGGTGTTCGCATCAAGGAGACCCTCAACAGGAGGAAGGGGGCCAAAGCCGGGGTGTCCGCCGAACCCACGTCCAGGACCTACGACTCCAGCAGCCTGCCCAAGTTCTCCTTCGAGAACGCCCGGGTACCCAAGGATGCAAGGTGAGAGTCTTCTGTCTCTTTTAGGAAAGTTCGTAAGGTAAGGAGAGAATGGTGGAGGTTCATGATTCCCTCAGGTTCAGGCTCATCAGAACCTCGTGGATGAGGTTTGAGAATGCAAGCCGCAGCAGGTGGGACCGAAGCAACTAGTTCATTAAACCAGATGGAAGGTTCCTCAGTCAGAGAAATGACCCTGAAGTATCCAACTAGCAGCCACGATAAGAGCTGATTGAATTCTCTCAACGCTGAGTGCTTCAATGTCTCCTACCTTGTCTCCTTTAGCAGAGGAAACACTGGGCCATCCTTTAGGACACACACCCAGTCACAACATTTAAAGCAAAGTTAGTAAAGGAAATCCTTTTATAATATGAGAAAAGTCGGAGATTTAGATGTTGCTAGAAGTACCGGTCACTGGTTGTATGCCTCCGCCAACTGGTACAGTTTCAGTTTACATTAATTTATTTAATTCAGTCTCATTTGACAGTTTTTATCTCCTAATTAGTTGATCTCCGACGAATGTGAGATGAAATATTCCTCTATCAGTGGAAATTGGCTAAATTATGGTTTTTGGTCCATCAACCTGTAAGTTATGGGCTGAGCACACTTCTGCTGCACCACTCTACTGAAAGTAAACTAAGATGGGACTTGAACCCACGATCCCTAGCTTAGGAGTCCAGTGCACCTCTATTAGGACACTGGGGCTTAGCTTTATGGTTTTGAGTTCATCTGTGAGTGCAGCTGAAACGTTTGTTCCAAATTTGAAGAAATTCCCTCAATGAGTTTTTGAGATATCGTGTTCACAAGGTTACGACAGAGAAGAATATAATGTAAAGCGAATAATAAGAGATACATGATTAATGAGAAACAATGATGCTCCTTCAACTCCCATGTGTCCTCATTGTGTCCTCGTCTGATTCGTCTGTTCCACATTCAGACACGTTTGTTGATAAACGAGCAAACACAACGAGCACTGAGCCAAATCATCATCGTACCACAACCTTTAAAGACACACTCATGTTTTACATTCGTCCTGCTGATCTGAGATCGTAGAAACTTTCATTATGATCAAATGCAGCTCGAGGATCTTTCTTCATCTTTGTCATGTGACATAATTTACTGTGCACCCGACGAGGCTCCGACAGCCAGAGGGTTATTTAACGAGAGTCGCGTTATGTATTCCAGCCAAACTTTTGTCTCAGTGATTGTTCTTCACGACATGAACACGACACTGCAGTGAATAATGTGAGCCTGCAGAACCCCCCCCCACACACACACACATACAAACACACACCTCCTCTCAATCTAATCCTCATGTTTTAAACATATGTCGCTAACAAGCACAGAATGGATGGATGACAAACCCAAACGAATGTAGATGAAGCTGCCGACCGGCCCTTTGAACGTCTGAGGTGCAACGAGCTGCAGACGCCGGGCGAGTTAATGACACTGCGAGGTGGGAGGAGAGAGAGAGCGCGAGGTGAATAATAAAGAAGCGAGCGTCGTCTGCTCTGGTTTTTTTTTTACGAAGCCCAGTGTGACAGTTTATCACACACGATACGGTGGATAAACAAAACGCTGCTCCTACTGCTCCCAGTGCTCCCAGCAGCCACCACGACTCATGATCTATAGTGAGCGTTCAACCGGGGTCCTGAACCTTCTCTGGTTTACGGCTCCCTGAAGAAAGCGATGTCTTCTTCGAACGGCCCCTCACTGCAGCTGTTAAAATGCACCACGGTGAACTCTGGCAGCTCCTGACCATTTTATGTTTGGGCTGTTTTGGGTGATTCATGGCTGGAAGGAGACCTGAGGGTGCGATGGTTTCACATGGGAGACCAAATGTTTAACCCGAGGTGAAACGCTGGTGAGCGGCGTGGACGTGGGTGTCCTGGGGAACGCCTGAGGAAAACTATCAGGAATCACAGTCCTCTTAAAACTTATCCAACTGCACTAAATCACACTCTCACTCGTAGATATCAGCTCTAATAAATCTGTATCAAGATCCATTAATTATTCACTATCTCCAGTTTTCAGGATTAGATTGACGAAAGGAAAAGGAAGAAATAATCTTTATTTACTTAGAATTGAATTTAAGCATTGAAATAGGAAGTTTTTATGATTCAGAGGTTTCATTCACTCGTTTTGTTTCTTCAGGCTTCTCATTCTTAGGATGACAAGCACATCGAGTGAAGCCAGAGGAAGATAACTCACATTCGACATGTATTCGTTGTATAAAACAAATCATTTCCCTGTTGCAGAACAATTAGGACCCACGGTTGAGTCATGGAGCCAAAATGGAGCCACAGTTGTGATTGGCAACACAACTGTTAAACTTGTCTACTTGGTATTGACGATAAATATTTCTGCTTAACACAAAAAAACTTCATTCCTCCACGCAGAGATGAGAAGAATCTTACAGCCATCAGATAGATGGAGTAGAAGTTATCACATGGGATGAAACTACTCTACGTTCTGGTGAAGTGGTCTAACTGTTTGTGGTCCGTGTCGACAGTGTGAAGAAGCTGCTGACCGACGCCCTGAACAAGAACCAGTACCTGAAGCGTCTGGAGCTGCAGCAGCTCAAAGACATGGTGGAGTGCATGTACGAGCGCACCTACCAGCAGGGGGAGTACGTCATCACGCAGGGAGAGCACGGCAACCATCTGTTTGTGCTGGCAGGTGGGTTCACACCGGTTTCAATTCAATTACCTCCAGATCCGACACACACACACACACACACACACACACACACACACACACACACACACACACACACACATTGTGGTCAAACATCATATGACACCTAATGTCCAATTAGAGAGAACTAGAGAAGCCAACAGACGGTGATTTAACCCTGCTGGACTAGTCAGTGGGCGGAGTCTTGTGTGGAGTGACAGAAGGTATCAACCCACCGTGACGTCACCCATTGGTTTGTGAGCTGCTGTCTGCCATCTTGTTTTTTTCAAACCAGAAGTATCCATATTTGAAAGACTGGTGGGTGGAGCCTAACAGAGAGCCCGCCTACCTCCACCTGCCACCTGCACCCATTGGACGGTACTAGCTGTCAATCACACAGTATAAACACCCCCAATGCATACAGTGCTTTATGGTCTATTTGACACTAAATGGATTTTAGGAAAATGTTTACTGACGTTTTAAATCAACAGAGAAGAAGAATTCTTTTCTCATGGACTTCTATAGTCGCCCTCTGCTGGTCACTTCAGGCATTTCTGCAGTGGCTTCATTTTGTGAACCTGGACTCTGTACAGTGAGAACCTGCAGAGTGACATGATGCACGTTGTGATTCTCTTCAAGCTTCAAGCAGTTTGACATTAAATCAGGACTTTGACATCATGTCTGGTTCCTGGTGTTCACTGACAGCAGAAGCAGGTCAAGCAGGAAACTGTGGTGAAGATGTGTGCAAATGAAAAGTGGAAAAAGATCTGTTCTTTGTTCAGGCACCTGTGTGAGATTTAGACCATTTGGGATTTTCAGTGGATTCTCAGAAACCAGGCCTTTGGCTGATATCGCCAAAAACTGCTGATTAACCTGACGACTGTATTTTCAGTCAGCGTGTTCTTTCCAAACTGTGCAGCGTTCGACTGCTCTCCCCTGGGAGGGACCGGCGTTTGCTGACTGCGAGGTTAGAGAGTTAAAAATCGGAAACTGGCAGAAAACTCCTCGGAACTCGCCACATCGGCCTGTGGTGTTTCAAACGGACTATTTCTGGACTCTCAGTCTTTGCCCTATTGTGCAGCCGGTCTGACCACGAGCCAATCACATCAGAGCGAAACAGCGTTTGATTGGCTCTTCTTCTCCACACACGTTATTGGATGTAAACCTTTGAGAGGTTAACTAGCTTCATGTTATTCTTTGTAGAAATGTAGATTTGATGGATTTTGGCCCGGTGAGCGTCTTGTTGGCGAAACAGTTTGAATTCCTCTGGTTCACCAGGACGGACGCGGTCGGGGAGCGAAGCTAATTTTGGACCCTGATGTGATTATACACTCAGACACAGTGATGGGAAGTAAATGGAACTGAAGGAACCAGAACTCTCTTGTTTCATTCTTTACTGTTTTATTCATGTGTTTGCTTGTTTATCCAGGTGAATAAATGAATCGAATTTTCTTGGACAGCGAACAAACTAAACTGAAATTAAATGAAAGTACGTAATGAGCTCGAGGTGCTGGACAGAAGAGACGGAAACCAGAAGAGACAAGAAATCCAAACAACGTTTCACCTCAGAGGATTAATCAGATATTAAATATTGATACAGACGCTCCTTTCATCAAGTCTTTAATTTGTTTTACTTCAGGGTCTCTGACGGACCAGGACCCTAAAAATACAAGTTGTGTTTGTGTTGTTTGAGGAAACAGATGGAAGGAAGGAGGAAGATTTGAGTGTTTTCCAGTTTTTTAAAGACACCACATTTACTGTAGCAGAAGAATTATTATTATTATTTACTGAAATAAAACCTGCAGCTCAGTTTCTGCTGAGTCTGCGTATCGAGCACCAGCACAGGAGGAATTCTGACACGTTGAATAAATAACCAGTGACTCGTCCGGTTTTAAATGAACCTAATGACATTTAAACATCATTAGATTCTGTCTGCGACACACATCTGTTTGTCTCTTGTGAATTTCTGTCTGTGTCCTAAATGTAGGTTAAAAAAACAAACAGCTATTGATTGTCCTTGGTTTGGTGTTTGCAGACGGGAAGCTGGACGTGTTTCAGCACAGCAAGCTGCTCACATCGATCGCCGTGTGGACCACTTTCGGGGAATTAGCCATCCTGTACAACTGCACCCGGACGGCGTCAGTACGAGGTAACAACGTCAACACCGAGAAGACGCTAACTTCTCTGGATCTGTTTTCAGCACATGTACAAATCAGACGAATTAAAGCTGAAATAAAAATAGAGGAGAGAGAGAGCAAGGCACAAACAACAATTAGATATTCAACAGGTCGAGTTATTCCTTGTTTTACTCATGAGAAAAGATGATAAGTGTCATAATTATTGATGTTGTATCGAGGGGGAAGTTTCCTTTATTGAACTTCAGTTTAAAAGTCAATTAAAGCATCAATATGTGGATTCTACTGATGCTGACAAAGATGTTGACTTGGAAATGGGAGAGATGTGGACGAGCTGTAAAACAAAAGCACTGAGCCACAGCAGAAAATGTGATTTCCATCCTCCTGCTGCAGATGTGAAAGTCCAACTCCGGAAAATGGCAAATTTTTCTGATATTTTCCCCTGAAAGTGAAAGCAGGTGTTAATAAGTGAGGAGTGAGAAGGCAAGAGGCTCCGTTCTCCTTTTTCCAAGTCAGTGAACTGTAGAATTCATATCTCCGTGTTCAAAGAATTGCCAAGAAAGTTCAGACTGCAGCCGACGGTAAAAGACACTGAAATGTTATTTTTCCTCTGAACCTTCAACGTTCTCTCGACTCTAATCTGAAAGTTCTCTGAGCTTCATCGCGGTCGGAGCGACTCCTCGAGGATTCACCTGATGGTCGGAGCAGGAGAATCCAATCAGTCATTAGACCGAAGTAAACAAGCATCTGCATGTGGTTTGTTTACAGAGGCTTTGCATCCTGATTGGTTCTCAGCTGCTCTGCGTTTGGAGAGCGCTCACAGGGAACACGATGTGAGCGCTCTTTGTCCGGGTTTGTATATTTAACCAAGTTACCGACTGGTGGCCCTTGGGGGGGGGGGGGGGTCACCGTGTCCTGACCTCGATATTCAGGGTGAACTGGAAACACGGTGACAGTTTGTCTCTCTGAGAGTTTTACATGATAACAGATGAAGTGGATACAGGACGGCTCAGTCCCTGCTACCGGTTCCCGTCAGGTTCTCACCGCCACTTCCTGCCGCTGCCGACGGAGGCCCGTCCCCGCGGTTCTGTCGATGTGACTCACCGGGACACGGGACGGATCACAGTGTTGCTTTTCTCACCTAATTCTTTCACTCGATAAAACAAAACAACACATTCCTCCTCTGTGGCGATGGAGGGATTTAATAAAACGAGAACGTGTGAAGAAAGATGAGGAGGGAGAAAAGAGAATGTTCCTTCGTGGTTGTCGGTGTTAATGGGGGGGGGGGGGGATCTGGACCATGTCTCCGGTAACGTGACGTTGATTTTACAGCGGTGAACAAAGTGCGGACGTGGGCTTTGGACCGGGAGGTGTTCCAGAACATCATGAGGAGGACGGCGGAGACGCGACAGGAGCAGCATCGCAACTTCCTGCGAAGGTCAGAGCCCCAAGTTGACACTTAGCTAAAGCGTCACCGTACAGATATGACTCTTGTTGATCGATAATGTACGACAACTTTCCTGACATAAGGAAGTGACACACAAGATAATGACCAGTGGGGCTTAAAGACCTTTAGTCAGAATGAAACACGAACAACCAGCTGATGGCCAAATAGAATTACGATCAGTTCACCTAGCGGCAAGTCGTAAAGCTGCATTAAGCGAGATCAGATATTGACCAATCACAACAGAGTGGTTCAACTGGCCAATCAGAGCAGACTGGGCTGGGGGGGGTCTTAAGGAGACAGGAGTTAAACCAAGGCAGAGGCTGAAAAGAGGAGCTGCATTTTTTTATTTGTATTATAATAAAAAATGTAAAGTCAAGATTATAACATTTTAATTAAATTAGTTTGGTCGTGTATATTTTCTAAAACTTACCGGACTTCTTGGACACAGGCTGAAGTTCTATGTGAAACCTCCCTGGCCTCATGTTTCTGGTCATTTGAGCAGAATCCAAAATGAACGTTCCTCTTCTGTGTTTTTCCCGTCAGCGTTTCTCTCTTGGCCAATCTACCGGAGGACAAGCTCAGCAAAATGGTGGACTGCCTGGAGGTGGTAAGTCCTTCTGTCAGACTTGTCTCTTAATTCTCCTGCAGGGACAATTTGACTTCTCATTGTATTGCTCAACGCTCTGGCAGCTCCCCGCGCGCTGCAGATAGCTGCTGTCAAAATATCATTACCATTTGGCCGTGTACCATTACTGCGTGTCAGCGTATTCTGTTCACCTCCAGTCGGCAGGACCTCACAAATTACCTTGTTGATGAACAGAGCCGGTGTTATTCCTGTCATCGCTGGGCGCTGTATATTGTTACCATAATTATTTGACCAAGGCCCCAGAAAGTGTTTATTCAAATGGTGAGAGGGGGGAGTGATTTCTAAAAGATGTGCGAGTGACAGGCTTTTGGTGTGAGAACATACAAGTGTGTGCAGGGGAATGTGTTGAAACCTGCAGGAGAAGGACTCGCTTCATTTCTCCTGCGTGAGAGAAAACAGCTTCTTTTCACAACGAGGAGCTTCGAGGTGGTTCCCTGAGGTCGCTGCCCGTCCTGCTCACGGCCTCCTCTAGGGGAGAAGCTCCTTATTCAGTCAGTTCCAATGGAGCTGGGGGGGGGGGGCTGTAACCTAATAGTGGTGCAGATGTTCATTGAGACCCGGCCAGATAATATTGAAGCTCCTTGTCAAACAGTGGGGGGATGGAATGTGTGTGTTTGTGTCGGTGTGTGTGAGTGTTGGGGGGGGTTAATGCACCTTCTCCATCAGGTCCGATCTGCAGATTGGAATTCGAACTGGAAAGATTCAAAAGCCAAAAGCAACGAGATCTGTTGGAAGCAAAAAAACGTTTCATCTTTTCATTCAAGCGTTTTGAAATGTCGAGCCCGAGGAGCTGGGGGGGGGGGGGGGGGGGGGGGTAATTCAGAGTTAATGATACTTTCATTGTGTTATCTCCTAGAAAAGAAACACACGTACACTTAGACATGCACAATGTGATGCTCTGCTGCAAGTGCACAAGTCACTGACACTAGAAAGATGCAGGTAGAGGGGAGGGTCTCGTGTGAGGAATAGAAAACATGCTGCAAATACTCACAACACAATTAAATACTCACAAAATGCAGCCATTCAGGGTATTTGATTGGGTGGTAAGTATTGGGATGTATTGTGAGTTTTTGGTCAGTGTTTGGATTTTTTGTGTTGTGAGTATAAGACGCTGCACAATAGAACAGACACACACAGGCTGTTAGAGCAGGATGTGACTCTGACAGACGACAAACCTGAATAATGACAATGAGTGGTTTGTGTTGTGCGACCATGTTGAGGCCAAATGGAGCCGGTTGATTCTTGGAAAAAAGACAAAATGGTTCCACGATTTGTGTTTGTTCTCTGCTGGTAAATAGTCGTATCATCCAGGAATCGGAATCTTCACGAGCAGTAGCCTCTGTCTTCGTGCTGCCGCCGGAGAGAAACTTATTTTTAAGTCTGTCAGACAAGATCTTCTTCAAATGTGGCTCCTCACGGAAGAGATGGGAGAGAGAGAGAAATCCACGTTTTCCTCGTTCCAAGCAAAAAAAACATCCAGTGGATTTCCTCCTCCGAGGAGTCCGAGAGAATCAAGTCACAGAAGCAGCTTCCAGAGTCGGTTTGGTTTCTGTCTGTCGTGACCAAAACCCTAACCCATCAACACAAAGACAGAGCAAAAGGATGTTATTTCTCAGATTAACGTGGGAATGAAGTTTCACACGGACGACTGTACTTTAGAGAGGGATCTGTTAATGAGCAGAGAACAGGAGGAAGGAGAACAGCCGTGAACACGAGGACACAAACTGCAGACTCACACTTTTACCTTTTTCTGACACTAGACACTTAAAATGAGACAAGACAGATCCTGTGTCAGTTTGCTCAATAAGATCCACTTTGTTATAGACAAAAAGACCTGGTTCAAGTCGGGGAAGATTAATGTCATATTAGAAAACCCTGAGAACCAGGTCTCTGGTCTCTGGTCTGGAAATGGGCTAATTGAATATAACAATATATATGATAACTTTTAAAACCAATCTATTTGATTCTTTGCTCTTTCTTAGATCCATAAATATAAATTCTCTACAAAGTGAGACAGTCTGAAATCAACGACTCTTACTTATACACAAATCACTCACGCGTGCTCAGGTCAGAAGTGATTTTCCAAACTGCTCCTTGAAGGCAGCACGATGCTTTCAAGGAGCAGCTGAAGACTGAGTTGTTTCCTAAAAAAAACAGGTCTGGGCCTTCCTCTTGATTTAGTGAGGCAGACAGAGATGCACACACACACACACACAGACACACACACACACACATAAACCAATTCAGAGCAGGTTGATGGCTCAGAATAGAAGAAGGGGATGTGTGTGGTTGTTGGGGGGGCAGAGCACTTGAAATATTTTTAGAGGAGATTCGCTCTCAAGCTTTTTTAACGAAAGGCGTCATCTGTCTTTCCCTGAAAAGACAAACGTTTGACCTCAGGTCCGGACCCCCCCCCCCCCCCCCCCCCCCCCCCGCACAGCCTCTGCATCACCCGGACAGTCTTTATAAACAGAACCGTGGCGTGTTGTCTCCGCTGTCATGGACATGGGTGTTAAACTGGCGTCTCCCGAAGCGTAAACGGGATGTAAACAAGCTCGGGTGCTCGAGGAAAACGCCACTTGTGTGGAGAGGTCTGACAGTAAACACACCGGGGAATGTTTACGCGTGGCTGCTCTGATTTGTTTGTTCAACTTCCAGCACAGTCGTCTGCAGCCGAACGGATCACAGCCCTGAGCGGTTGTCTCAGCGGAGGGAACGCCACGGCCTGGGTCACCTTCATTCTCTGCACTCCCCCCCCCCCCCCCGAACGCTTTAGCTCGACTCGCTGACTCAGCAGTCTGGCTGGCGTGTCGGGGGTTTGGTAAATGGACAGAGTGCAGGGTGTCGGTGCCTCTGAGCTGCGAACAGACGGAGGGAACGACCTGTGTCTCATTCAGGAATATCACAAAGTGTCGCTCGGCTTTATGAAGCTCGTAAACTTTGAGCTAAACACAGAAACGATCTCTCTCTCTCAGTCGAGTGAGATCCTCCTCCTGCAGCAGCTGGACAGGGATCATGAATCAGAATCAACCGGTTCCTCTGGTACAAACCGACTGTCGGTTTGTACCAGAGGAACCGGTTGATTCTGATTCATGATCCCTGCTCAGAACTCGGTGCTGTATATATCTCACCTGCAGTCACAGTGATGCCTCGGGTGAAACTGAAGCAACGTCTCGACTCGGGGCCGAATCCCTCGGAGGCCGAACCTCCGTAGGCCGAGTACGTAAAGGTCCAAACCGAAATGAGACAGTCCAGACTACAGAGGATTCATCATTAGCTTATTATAGCAGCTGCACTATAAGCTAGCCTGTTAGCTTCATCACCTGTGTGCAATGAATCCTGGGGTAGCTCGGCCTCGAGGGAGCAGCCCATTGGATCCTTCGTTGCTCAGGATTTGTATTATCTGTCGAATTTGAAGGAGCCTGTGGGACAGTCTGGTAAAAGTGAATTATTATCGTATTAAACCTCAAAGAAGAGGAAGCTGCTGTAAGTGGTTTTGATACGAGCAGGAAGATAAACTCCTGTAATGTAGTTTCAGATCCACTTTGCTCATCAGGCCTCATCATGATGTCGTGAATCTGGATGTGTCATTTGTCACCATGATAACATTTCATCCACATTAATTATCAAATAATGGACAGAAGAACCGGACGTGTGTGATGAAAGTCAATAAACCTGAAGTGACTCATGATAAATTGATGAGTTGATGAATCGATGAGTTGAACAATATTCATTATAATGAGTTATTCTCGATTTACAGCCACTTCTGCAAAGTTTGTGATGTTGTTTTCTAGATTAAAGGAAAAAAAGTGATAGAAAATGTTAGAAAATTATGAAATGATAAAGAAATGAATAGGCTCAGTCCATTTTAATATGTATAATAATATTATAGCACTGATCTGTATTTTGAAAGTGTCATTCCTCGTGATGAACGTCATCGACGGCAGCTCTGATCCCGCGGGGCGGGGGGGTGGGGGGGCTACCAGGAATCAACCCGAGCCGCTCGATGGTTAAATCAATGTGACGCTTCAGTTCTGACCACCACATTCACCCCCCCCCCCCTTCTCCCTCTGCACATTAGGAGTACTATGACAAGGGGGAGTACGTCATCCGGGAGGGCGAGGAGGGCAGCACCTTCTACATCATCGCTCAGGGAAAGGTAATCTGGTAAAAACACACAAACAACACAAAGTCCTGTTGTGTCCTCACGTTGAAAAGGGAGGTGACCTTCAGCATCTGTTCAAAAGAAGCATTCAGTTATTATTAAATTAGAAATGAATAGTGAACAATTCAATTAATAGAAGCAGCTGTAGCACGTTTCTGAGACAGTTAACAACAACAACAACAACAACAACAACAACAACAACACAACCAGTCCTCCGGTGCCTCGGTCAGACAATTCTGCAACATGTCTCTAATGCACTGATGTGGACGCTGCTTCAGTCTGAAGTCTTTTCCCATCAGAGAAAGTAAATCTGCAGCAGGAGGGAGGTGAACTTACTTTGGATCATTTGTGTCCGACGCTAATTTCAGATCCCATTTCTCTAAGCAAAGTTTTCCTTCCAGTAACCAACCAGTTTGAAACAGTAGGTCAGGTCAAACTCCATGTGAGCGTGTGGGATGTGGTGATCATACCCCACCCCGCCCCCCCGCCCCGCCTGCCTGATAAGTCAGCAACCTGACACCGCGGGGCTGAGGGGACATGGAGAGAGGCCCAGCCCGTCCACCGGGGACTTTCAAAAACGCCATTACGAGCCAACGTGAGACAGCAGCTCCTCAGCGCTGAGCCAACCACACCAGAGAGACACATGCTGTTTGGGAGGAAGGGGGCTAATACAGGAAATGGCTCCGCTACACCCCCCGCCCCCCGTGTACCTCCTGACCGGAGAGGGAGTAAACTCTGAGAGCGCCTGCCACCAGAAAAAACAAGGGAAGTGAAGGTCACCGAGGTCAAATGGGACACTTAGTTAAAACACACCATGGCGGCTGTGATGTCATTGAGGCCTTTCCTCGGCAGGAGGACGCCCCGCTGGTCTGACCTCGACTGGGGTGAGGCCACTGGTTTTTTAAAGCCTCACAAATTACAGACGGGTTTCACAAAATCAAGGTCGCGGCAGTGTTTGTGTTGAAACCTCCCGTGTTCGAGATGCCACTTGATCACAACCCATCGTGTTCCAATTACTGTAATTCCACGTGTTGATTGTTTTTGAATCCCTTCGTCCTCTTTCCGACGCACTGTGAAAACACGGGGAGCAAATCGAGAGCACCTGTGAAAGCTGGGGATGTGAACTGGAAACAGCCGCGTGAAACCAGTGTGTGTTGTTGTGCAGGTGAAGGTGACCCAGACCACCGAGGCCCATAAGGTGCCGCAGACCATCAACACGCTGCACAAGGGGGATTACTTCGGAGAGAAAGCACTCATCAGGTAGAATAACAGATCCTGACCCGGGAGAGGAATGTTTTAACAGCCATCGCATGTTGAGTTAATATCATTCAGATGCATTTTAGAAGAAACTGAATCCTCAGAACCGTTATCTAAACAGTCGGGGAGTCGGAAATGTGTTTATTTTTGTGCACCTGTGTGTGTGTGTGTGTGTGTGTGTGTTACGTCTCTGTTTCAGTGATGACGTCCGGTCGGCGAATATCGTGGCTGAAGAGAACGGGGTGGAATGTCTCGTCATCGACAGAGAGTGAGAGAAGCTTTGTTTCCAGTGTGTTTACAAGCAACACAACATCCCCCCCCCGAGACCATGTGGAAATCTGATAGAGCCAGATGTTTAGTAGGGGAAGATACGTATAAATATCACTTTACTATTTACGTTAATTATTCTGGATCCGGCCGTTTCTTCTGAGCCACAATTGAATGAGTCCTTTCTTGTCCCGGGTCTCATTCTTCCATTTCTACAAACATCTGTTTTGTGTTATCATGCTAACAGACAAGCTAACAGACAAGCTAACAGACAAGCTAACAGACAAGCTAACAGACAAGCTAACAGACAAGCTAACAGACAAGCTAACAGACAAATAGCAATGAAAACACAAGAATGGCACAAACCTCCACCAAGGCCCAACAGTCCCTTTAAATTCAATCAAACTGCACCAAACTTGCACAAAATCATAAATATCAGTTTTCTGAATATGTGTGATTATTCAAGTGTAAAAAAAACATCTTAAATCACGAATTTAAAGAAGGAGAATTAAGATCTGACCCCTGATCTGGATCTTTAACGGGCTCTTCCCCCACTCTTCCTCCACCTTTCATGGGAATCAGTCCAATAGTTGCTTTGTGTGTAATTCTTCCAAATAACAAAGATTAGTACAAATAGTTACCACGTCTGTATAATGTGATGCAGGGTCACATCCACGTCCAGCTTGTGGAATCCGTCCGTTCCAGTGGTTCTGCCGCTGACACGTTGTTTTTGTTTTTCCAGGACATTCGATCAGACGGTGGGCACCTTCAACGAGCTGCAGAAGTACCTCCAAGGCTACGTGGCAACTCTGGATCGCGACGACAAGAAGAGACATGCCAGGTAGACGCTCTGCCAGGGACATGAAGAGAACGCTGTGTTAACTGTCTGAGCCGCTCGCATAGAGCTGCTACTGTGAGACGTGCTGGCAGAATCAAGTGCACAGAAAACTTTAAACTCTGCATCGGTGAAGCACTTCCAGCGTTTCTTTCTATGGAGTTATAAGAGTATTAAGGGTTTTTAAGAAGTGGGACAAAGGGACGTCTTCGTAGAGCTGATGGATTAACGGGTCCGAGGAGGAGAGAGTGAAAAGTGAAAACAGAACCCACCTGGCCTCGTCACATTTAGAATTCCACAGATTAATCCTCTCTCCGTGTCTGTGTCCGTCCAGAAGATCGCTGTCACGCCACCAGAGCCAGCCGCTGCCTCCTGATGTCCTCCAGCTGAGGGACATGGTGTCGGTGTTCCCTCCGTCCAGGCCCTTCGACCACCTGGACGCCATCGCCACACTCGGCGTCGGTGGCTTCGGCCGAGTGGAACTGGTGAGGAGGCATCATAGATTCTATAACCCTCTACACCATGCAACCAACTAACTCCGGTTGTTTCCATCTGCAGGTGAAGGTGAAGGGCAAAGACATCACCTTCGCCCTGAAGGTCATCAAGAAGAAGCACGTAGTGGACAACAGACAGGAGGAGCATATCCACTCGGAGAGGAAGATCCTCGCCGAGGCGCGCTCGCCCTTCGTCGTCAAGTCAGTCCCCTGAAGACGTTTCACTTCCTGGTCTCACACGACAATAAAGCTCGGCTCCATTAGTCGGAGCTTATTAGATTTCTGATGAGATCACGTCTCCTCAGGACGTCGCTAAGAAGATGTGGTTATTTGTTTTTGAAGTATCGCAGCCGAGGGTTTTCTGTGCTGATGATCCGGTTTCACCAGATGCAGCAGAACAGACTCAGATATTAAAGTCGTTCTTCACTCTCTGACCTCCTCTTCACACCCGCAATGTTTTTACTGTACATTTATCATATTGAACATTATCGTTGGTGGGAGGGGGAGAGGGGGGGTTAACATCTCTTCCAGTATCTCGAGGGTCAAACACTGATACTGAATATGCTCCTGAATATTTGTCCATTGCTCTACATGGTTAGGATGATATAGGAAAGTGATTATTGATAATTAAATCAGAGAGAGAACAGAGAAAACATCCTGGATATTTTTACAATCAGGAAAATAAGTTGATTTTAAAATAGAAAGTTTATGGATCTTTTGGAGGCTGATGCAGATACTGAAAGTAGAGAATAGAACATTTTCTGATACCAATATATCAGCGTATAAAACCCAAATGATCTCTAAAAGATCGTTATCAAACTAATTTTTACATTATAAACATATTTTCTGATCTGCTGATGTTTATAAACCAAACTATAAATCAGTCGAGCTCTATACAATCAAATATACAAATATAAAACCACAAATGCTGATCATGAACAATAGAGCAGCGTTGATGTTGTTCTGTTAAATGAATCAAAACTTCAACTCGTTCTCTTCTCAGGCTCTATCGGACGTTCAAGGATAACAGATACGTGTACATGCTGCTGGAGGCCTGTCTGGGTGGAGAGATCTGGAGTCTGCTCAGAGACAGGTGGGAGACAGTGATCATCTTATTGTTCTGTCATCTAATGAGGGAACTGAGAAGCAGCGACTCTCAGGTCCAGATGTCATAAATCAAGAGCTCAGGGTTCAGGTGGATTCGCATAATGACTTCTGACACTTTAACGTCTCACCTGCAGGGGGAGCTTTGACGAGCCCATCGCCAAATTCTGTGTGGGTTGCGTCACAGAGGCTTTCGACTACCTCCACCGCAAAGGAGTCCTCTACCGAGACCTGAAGCCGGAGAACCTCATGCTGGACACGGAGGGATACATCAAACTGGTGAGTTCCACAGAGAACACCTGGTTCTGGTTTCAAGCGGACTCTGAGGCCCTAGAGGTTCCACATTGGACCTTTTCAGAATGGGCTGATCAACTCTGTGTTTCCAGGTTGACTTTGGGTTTGCCAAGAAGATCCGGTGTGGCCAGAAGACCTGGACGTTCTGTGGGACCCCGGAGTACGTGGCCCCGGAGATCATCCTCAACAAGGGCCACAACTTCAGCGTGGACTTCTGGTCTCTGGGCATCCTGGTGTTCGAGCTCCTTACCGGCAGGTGAGCGTCCAGGATCATGTCTCAGCCAGACTGCACGTTGTCCACTTTGCTGAAGGAAATGAAAACACGTTCCTTACCCACCTTTCCACAGTCCTCCGTTCTCCGGGAGCGACCAGATGATGACGTACACGTTCATCCTGAAAGGCATCGAGAAGATGGACTTCCCCAAGAAGGTCAGCAAGAGACCTGAGGACCTCATACGCAAGTTGTGCAGGTACGACACCACACAGGAAGTAACAAGTGAATCCACAGGCAAAGTCATCAAATGTCTTAAAGCACTTTATAGAAACTCAAGGAGCTCCCAGTGTCTCTGTGCCAAACCAGTAACTTCCTCATTTCCCACTCTGGTGAACTTTACAGGCGAAATCCCTCAGAGCGACTGGGCAACCTGAAGAATGGAATAACAGACATCAAGAAGCACAGGTAAGAAGTGACTCGTGTTGTCTCTCATCTCCGTGGAGAGATCAGCTTCACTCATTAGCTCTAACTGAACATTATGAACGAGGGCCACTGGTTTATGACTTTGGCAATTAGATAATCAGTGAGCATGTGGAACATGAGCAGTGGGCCGCGAGACCAGTTCAAAAGACTGCTCACATTAGTGCTTCAGTCTTAGAGCAGAAAAGAACTGTGTTGGAGCAACTTAAAAACAGGACTTTGTGAATTATAATGAGTTAAGTTAGTTGAAATCAAAGTTAATATTAAATTGATGCAATTGACAAACTTAATTTGGAAAAACCTAATTAATTAGCATGTTATATAAATTTAATTTTTTTGTATTGTGATTATTTTGATTTATGAAGACTCAGAGAGTGATAGAAGAATAAAGATTAAAGAATTTGTTCTTTTTAAATGTGCTGAGTCATTGAACTTATAAGAGAGAGCTTTAACTTTTTATAGACGACTTCCATTCAGTCAAAAACATAGAAGATGTTGCAGCTCTAGGAAAATGTTCCTTGTCACAGAATAAGTCCCAGTGTAAAATCTCAGGGGCTTGTTGGTCTGGGTAAGAGCAGAGAAAGAGATTAAGATGTTTCTATTCGCTCTGTGTCCGAAGGTGGTTTAATGGTTTCAACTGGGAAGGACTGAAGGCGAGGACACTATCGTCTCCACTGAAAAGAGAGGTAAGTGGAGACATCGTCCAAACTCGTAGAAGAAGACACAAGAATTGAAAACATTCCAGATTGAAGTGGTTTTTCCAGCCTAACTCCCTCCCTGTCTCCTCGTCCTCTAAAGGTCAGTGGGCCGACAGATCACAGCTACTTCGACAGTTACCCTGCGGATGAGGACAGCCCCCCCGAGGAGCTGTCCGGGTGGGACATGGACTTCTAGAACCCGTCTTGTCCTTCAGGTCTCACACTCTACAAAGTGTTTAATGGGAGACAGTGGAGATAGAAATGAGCTCCGTCCACTTTGAACTGGATGAACACTCGGTGTGTAACAGGTGTGTGTGTGTGTGTGTGGGGGGGGGGTGGAAGCTGCTGAGGGATCAAATCTCTTCGATCATTAAAGACTCTGGATGGTTTGAGGATTAGTTTTTCTGATTGAAATGTGTGAAATGAGACTCTGAATCTTAACCGGCTCCTAAATTATATCAACGTAGAATTGGTCAAAAAAGAACTTGACTTACTTTACTTTAATTTAAACTTCAAATCACTGGTTATTGACAAAATAATGACAGAATTATAACTTGAAAATCATCAGAGGGATGCAGGCCAGATGAATAATAATAATTTAATAACATTAATTCGGTTAATGGGTTCGAATCCCTCTGGGCTCAGCAGAGGGAAGCAGCTCAACAACGAGCAGATTTCAGTCTTAAAATGAACAAAGTCTCTTCAGCTCGTTAAAATCTGTTTAAAGTCTGTGTTTGATGAATCACACGCTCATTTCATCACAGAGCCTTTCATTCATGGTTCTATCGTTTGTCTCCCGCTCATCAGATGTGAAGGAAACTTGCTGTGTGAGTTCAGGAGACACCACAAGAGGTCGCCTGTGAGTTAAATCAGCTTTGCTCAAAGGCATCTTGAGTTATGAGACGTTGCAGAAAACAACATGCTGCAGAAATGATGTGGTATTTGTGGCGCCCTCTATGGGTTGGGTTTAATATCCTTTATTAGACCTAGTCCCAACGAAGGCTTCAGGCTAACTACCGAGATTTATGATGATAACAATTTCATAAATAATTTAAACCAATTATCGCTGAGTCCCGTCCTTTGCAAAGATGCTTCGGTCGATGTCATGTTGTTTTTCAACAATCTAGCAGATAAAAATCCACAAACATTCTATAAATCTTATTGTGAAGGAGCAGAAACTTTAATCGTATTACACTGTGAGCTTGAGAAGGGATTTGTACAGATTTTAACTTTAAAGTTAACGTTGATTCATAAACTAACAACTTCGACTTCGAGACGATCAAAGCTTCTTGTCTCCAAGTGGGAGGAGTCACAAGTCTCAGCCTCAGCTTTGTGACTCCGCCTCCAGGCCAGAAGGTGTAAGTGTGTGTGAGCTTCATCCCATCACTGCCGCGGAGGGAGAGCGTCTGGAAGCAGATCCGTGTCTCATTTCACACTATTATGTTTTTACATTCCTCAATCAATCTGCAGCCATTTAATAATCTCTCAGAGAAACCTCGAGCTGTTTATTGTTCTCCGGCTCCTCACGACGGCTCCAGATGTGGCTGCCGGGGGGAACTTGGGAAGCAGCTGCAGACACTTTTATTTGTCCCAGCTGAGGAGCGGGGGGGGGGGGGGAGCTGGTGATTAGATGTTTGCAGGTTGTTTACGGCTGCAGAGGATTGGAGGTGTGTGGGCAGCAGATAAAACACGGGTGGAGAACAAAGGGCGGCTTCAAACCACAACACACTGCAGGAATTTAATTTGTGTTTAGAAGCTTGGACAGTGTTTTCCTCACAGCTCCTCCACGCACACACACAAACACACACACACACACACACACACACTAGAGCACAAACGTCTCTTCAGTTAGAGGGTTAGCGTCCTCCAGAAGTTCTCATGTTCTTCTTCAGCGTTTCCTACGAGGAGATTCTCAGGAGCCGGGGTGGACATTTATGTATTTTTCATTTTTAAACACTGAATGAAATGTCCCCATGTGTCTATATGTAAATAAACTGTAAAGCACAATCTTCAAAAATACACAATTTATACAAACCAGGCTACGTGTTCCTTAATGTAAACCTTCAAAACTGGGTGAGGGAATTCTGTAAATATCACACATAGCTTATATATATATTCTGTATGTACGTGGACTGGTGAGTGAGTGTGTGTGTGTGTGTGTGTGTGTCTCTGTGTATGTTTGTGTGTACAGTGTGAAATCTGTGGACGCGCTGTGGCCTTATAAAAACAACAGACTTCTGGATACAGCTGTGTTTCTGTTTTTCATAAAATAAAACGTCATCAATGTCATTTCAGTTTAGTCAAAACGTTTGCGTCAGATTCACACACACATTGTTAATGTGTGTGTGAATCTGTAACTTTAAATAAAGTTTTACAAACCTGTAACCAAGATGAGAATCATGTGTGATGAATAGTTTTAGCCCTTGAAGAGGTTCAGGTGTTTCCAGGTCTGTTAGCCTTTGGGTTGAAATCTCAAAAATAATATTTTAATAGAGTAAATGGTAAAATTCATTAGTTTATATAATTTTATGATCAAATCTGAGGCTGTGACCACACAAATGCTGCGTTTGTCGAGTTACAAGATGTAAATGTTGACTTTTTGAGTGTAAGCTAAAGTTACAGACCAACAGTTATGTACATAGACGAACGCGTCCAAGTTTTGCTATTCAATTTCTGAAATATTGATTTTGTAACATATGGAGAATGAAAACCAAGGAGAGAGAAATAAACTTTGAATATTTTGCTTTGTTTCTGTTTTTTGTTTTGTGCCACTTTTCTCCCAAACTTTCCCGTTACTCGTTTTGTGTCATCTGATATCAAGTTTATTTATTTAATATGTTTGACGTTGCTCAGTTATTTTAGTCTTTGAAAAGATGTTATGTGGAAATAGAAGAAACTATGATCTTGTTTCCAGATTAACGGCAGTTCTTAAAATGGTCGTACATCCAGAACACATGACAATAATAAGGCGTCTTGAAATTCATCTAGAATTTTTTGCTATTCCCGTGAAACACACAAAATACTGTGTTTACTATTGCATACTTTTATTCATTTCTTTGAATGCTTTGAAAGGAGGGTCGGAGGTCGGGGGGGGGGGGGGCATTTCACCACAGCTTCACATCAGCAGTGACTAACGTCCATCACAGATATAAAGAGCATCAACATGTCAGGGCTCAAGTCTCAGCTTCCCAGACCACACCTCCACATGATATGCAACATACAGAAAATAAATAGATGCATGTTAAAGGTCATTTCCATATACAAATATATTTTATGAAGCTTATTGTACAAGCATTTTTTTTTTTTACCTACAGTAAAACATTTACAAGTTAGGGTTGAACAGGGGAATAGAAAAACCTCTCATGAACTGCTGGTGTTTGAAACCTGTGTTTGAAACCAGCACTACGAACTTGAGACATGGGTTCAGATCCCCCCCCCCCTCCCTCTGGTCATGACTGTCACAACCAGAGGGAGGGAGGGGGGGGGGGGCTCTTTCAACAGCCACGCTTTGCTCGGCACGAAGGTGAGGAAGCACAAAGAAAGTGTCAATACAAAATATATAAAGTTAAACAATCTGCCCTCAGCTATCGACACAAAATAAATGTCTCTGAAATACCACAATAGTGAATTATTTGAAATACATTTTAGAATAAAATTTCCACCGACGACCATCGAGAATAAGATCTGAGCCGCGGACGACATGTTCTGTACCGTGAATAAAAAACCCTCAGCTGCCTCCTGTGACGATGGACCACAGCAGAACTCAGAAGGTTCTGAAGGTTCTGAAGGTTCTGAAGGTTCTGAAGGCACGCTCCACCTCCCAGGTACAACAGAGTGTCGTCCACGTAGACAGCTATATACAAAAACAATGTACAAGTGTATAGAAAACATGATGCAGCTATATTTTTTTTTTGTTTTAATTAGCTCTGAATAAATATTTGGTTCCTTGAACTCTGATACCGGTTTTTCAGAGTTGATGTAAAGGAAATGTAACCCCCCCCCCCCACCCCCCTGTAAAATGTATGTAAAATCCACATTATACCATTACAGTAAAGGCTCATGTGACCCAGCTCTCACTGATCATTCATCACATCACATGTTTGTTACAGTTGTTTTTTTGCTCATAACAAATGAGACATTTCTGGGAGAATGTGCTGGAAACTTTTTAAACTTTCAAAATAAATCCAGGCACTTTTAAATGTAAATAGTTAAAACCAAGCTGATTCCAGACCAGCGCTGAATGTTGCTGTGATGTTGAGGATTCTTGAGACCAGATTAGACATAAACACGTTTCCAGATGCATTCTGGGAGTTTACAACAGCTTTTCTTGTTAGACGCCATTTGATGCAGTAAAGACGACTCGTAGTTTGACACATTATCTTAACGATGCCCCCCCAAAAATAAAAGAAGAATAAAAGAAGTCCGGGTTGTTGGTTGAATTCTCAACGTTTCCTAAGTCTCGTGACTTATCAGATTTTCTTTCAGCTCCGACATGTTGGCCCCACCCTCGTGTCATCAAGGTGCTGCTACACTTATCCAATCTACTACTTTCTCCTTCTGATATGTTTCATCCCTTTATCTTTCAAAACTAGCTCCTGTAAAGCTTGAACATTTTCTCGGCAAAGCAATGGAATTATGAGTCTCCTCTAAAAGGAAGTGTTGCTGAAGAACCACATGTGAAATGTAGCTTGGTCCTTCCAGGAGGGAGCCGTGATCTGAAGCCGCGTGAGGCTTCCTCCCGGCCACATCACAACTCTGGCTTTGGAATCTAATATATCTCTCTATAGCAGCCAAGCCAATAGGTACACGATAACGTCTCATATAGTGAATAACACAGTGATAGTACAGACATAAATACAGACACAGAAACCATGCAAGTGCGAGCAGAGGGGACAAAGTCGAGCTGTGAAGAAGAGGAAGACGAGGGTGAGGCTCCCTCCGTCCTCCACGGGTCTCAGGTCAGTCGTCCTCTGTCGGTCTGTGCCTCGGTCTGTGTTTTCACGTCTTGAGAGTGAGTCTGTGGTTCTCGATAGAGACGACAGGATGAACAGTGGAGACTTGACTTGTCCCCGTTCCAGTTTGTCTTCCTCGAGGATGAGGTCTCGCCGTCCGTCCCTTCCCTGTGACGCAGCCGTCTCCTCTTCGCCTGGAGCCACAGGCCGCTCTCTCCTCCGGTGCAGCAGGGGAGTCGTGTTCAGTGGCCGCTGACGGGGGAGAGGGACCGAGGAGACGGGAGGAGAGAGATTCGCTGCATGTGTTGATGTTTGTTTCTTTTTCTGTGTGACATTAGTTTGACGTGAACAAGCTTCGAAGGAACGAGACATTGAAAAACACAAATAAACTATCTACAGGCGCAGGAGTCCACGGTCATGTTGGGGTAGACCTTCAGCACCACGTTCTTGTCCTCGTCGAAGAACAGGATGCTGAGGGAGGACATCTTCTCCGGGACGCAGCACGGCTCAGGGATCCCCGGCACCACGCCCACCGCCCGCACGATGCTCTGGATGGTGGCGTGGTTCGATGGCTTCAGAGCCTGGAGACACAACAGGGATCGAACATCAATAATCAAGGACACGTGGGCGGATGGACCACATCTGGATCAGCAGCGTGATCACAGAGGTTAAGTTTCTATCTGAATTTGTTTGATGGCAGGATTATGGAAAAACTACAGGATGGGATGTGGGTCAGAAAAGAAACCGGCTTCAGGGGGCAGATCTAGTTATTTATTTTAATTTTCTTTAATATTGCAAGATTTTTATGAACGTTTAGAAAAAAAAAGTTATTCCGCCCCCACACCTCAAGGATGTGTTAAATTAACACATTATATTATATTATACTTTAGTACATTGCATTTAGCAATTTGACACTGTTCCCTGTCTTGCATCTTGCATTTCACTTTTTACTTCACTTTTTATTTAGATATGTTTATGTCTAAATATTTTTTACTTTGTATAAATATTATAAAAAAGTGAGTAAATAAGAAGTAAATAGTGAGTAAATATATACAGTTTTTTTTTGTGTGTGTTGTATTTATTGTGTTTTTATGTTTCTATGTTCATTGTATGCACCAATTACCAGAGCAAATTCCTGGAAGGTGTAAACCTAATAAATACTTTCTGATTTTAAAAGTTGCAAAGTTACAGAAAGAGAAAGACAGTCTCGGTTCCGACCCTTAATCGAATCAGCTCCTTCCAATTTCCAACTAAATCTGCTCAGGATTGTTTTGCATAATCCTGCTCAATAGAAACATACAAGCAGGCAGCTAAGACAACATAACGTTTGCGGTAACAACCAGCTACTCTAATGTTGTTTTGTCAAATCCCCCTGATGGAGCCAATCACTTGTTTCCCTGTGATACTGATCAGTATTCACTCTAATTCCTGATCGTTGTGCTCAAGTGTGTAGTTATTGTTCATTAAAGTGAAGGTTTATTGGTTTGTTTCCAGAGTTCTGTCCATCGCTCGAGTTCATCGCCCCGATCCCAGAGCAGCGTGATGTGGGAGAGAGAAAGAACCTGAGTAGTGTAATTATCATCTGTCCTGGTTTACAGATCCTGGTTCTGGTTTGAAGGACTTTGTTGTTGTGCACGCACACATTGAGTTCTCCTGTCAGAAGAGGGAGATGCTTCTGGTGTGAGTCTCTGACCTTGTGTGACTCTGCTGCAGTGACGGGTGATTCCTGCTGCCAGGACGTTTTATTACAGCCGATAAAAGATGGTTGACTTTCACATCAGGCTCTCACACTTCACTTATGTTCAGATCCGGTAACGCACACATGTTGTTGACTGAACGGCGTCCGGTGAGTCTCACGACCGGCTGCAGGCGGATCTGCTGCTCTCGGTTCCCACGCGACACAACAACCTGTCGGCAGAGCGGCTTCTAGCTGCAGCTGTTTAGCAGCATCTGAGGCTTGGAGCCCACAAAGGAGCAGTAACATCACAGGATCTCAGCTCGGAAAGGACTGAGCAGCAAACCCTTCAGGAGCGGGGGGGGGGGGGGGGGGGGGGGGTGGGGGGGGGGGGGGGGACTCGCCTCGGGCCCCGGGCTCCACTTCTGGGACTAATTACATCCGACTACAAAGGGCCGGTGACTCCGAGGTAATGAATTAAGTGGATGGAAACCAAAGCATTCCGGCCATGTTTAAAATACCTGTGATGTTATCTTGTCAGCGGGGGGGGGGCCGAGCCGTGAGAGAAGCTGAGGTTCCTCATTGACCCGGTTCCTCTGGTTCTCTCACTTCTTACACGAGTTCTGTAAAGTGAGTCAGAGTCTGGAGTCTGGAGGTTTCTCCTTCGAGGTCACTGCTGGTCCCCCCCCCCCCCCACCCCCCCCCCCCCCCCCCCCCGAGTGTGGTGGTAAACTTTTACAGATTTCTGATGTTGAGGTCGGCCACCTGCTCCTCAGGAAGTTGTATCTGGACACGACTGTATTTCACGTTCTGGTACAAACCCACTCAGGTTACATCACCTGGGGTTTGAACCAGTTCATTGCAGGTTTAGCGCGGCGCGTCTTGGACTAATATTATTTCTTATTAAATATAACTCGGGTGCATATCTCCAAAGATCTTAATTCCTCAGATGCGCCGCAGAAGAAGAAGAAAGCTCCACCACCGGGTCGAGCTGGGAGCAGATGGCAAACGTTTCTGTCAGTTTCTTTGACATTATCATCTGTAATCTGAAGCAGGCGTCCCGGGACTTCTGATGTAAACGTTTTCCAAATCAACATAATACAGAACAGTGAGAGCCACGGTAAACAAGGGAGCGATGGAGGCACCAGGGGCTCAGCGTGCACGGCTCGGCTTCACATCACAATCAGGAGTTTTAGACGAGAAGCTCTTGATCTACAATTTAAAACCTTTTGGCTTTGAAGAGACGAAACCAAAGAACAACCAAAAAGTGATTCAGAGGCCGGACGTAGTAAAATAATCCAGAAATTACATCACAACCTAAACTGAACTGAGATCAGATGAAACAATCATTATTTTGTGAATCTAAGATATGTGTCCAAACCTCTGGTGGCGTCTCTGCAGTTGTGGTTCTCACCTTGGGCATGGGGAACTGGCAGGACCCGGAGCAGTAGTAGGCGTCAAACGACTTCGGGGAAATTATCCATTCGCTCCACCCGATGTCGGCGAAGTCCACCTTCAGGTAGCGGCGGGCGCAGTTCCTGGGCTCGTTCCACTGCTTCTTCCGCGCCTTCTTGATGGTCTGCTCGTCGAACTGCAGCAGGGGCATCTTGTGGTTCCGCTGGTTCTTGCGTGTCTTCTTGCGTGGCCGGCGGGCCTGCTTGTTCTCGAAGGGCTCGTAGGGACTGGTCTCGTCCCAGCCGGTCGTCTCGTACGGGTACTCGGGGCCGGGGAGCTCGTTGTTCTGCAGCGGCAGCAGAACGTTCACCGAGCGCTTGTGCCGGAGCTGCTCGGCTGGTTCGGTGTGGTTTCGCTCAGGTAGGCCCAGCTTATGAGGCCCTGGTGAGACGGGGCCCTCCCCCCCCACTGAATGGTGTCTCTGCAGGGTGGCGACCACGCTCTCGGGCTCGGAAATGGCCGAGTCGTTGGCGTAGACCAGGATGTAGGGCGAGCGGTCGGACAGGAGCTGCTTCCAGGGCCGGGGCCCCTGCGAGGCCACGTCGATGCCGATGAGCAGCTCGTCGTGGTGCTTGGCCTGGTTCACCACACGAGTGATGTCCTTCCACTGCCAGGATATGAAGTCCCTGTAGAGGGTGGACACGTTGATTCGAAACTGTCCCAGCGTCCTCATGTGGTTGTCCACGGAGGCGAAGCTCCAGACGACCATGTGGACGTGGCTGTGTCTCCGGGGCGCGTGGCGGCCGCAGCTCTTGGTCCTGGAGCAGCCGTGGGTCCCGTTCTGAAGGTCTCCGATGTAATAGTGAAGCGTGGCCGACAGGACGTCCTCGCTCCTCGTGAGGGACGTGAGGTTGAAGATCTGCAGCTGCTTCTTGTTTATGGTCCCTGTGCGTTGAGTGAAGACAACAGACAAACCATTACTTCTCCTGGTTCCATCATAACATGTACATTTCAAAACGTTTACAGACTGAACCATAAAGTTTCTGTGACTAAAAGGGGAAGTTCACACAAAACATGTACATTATATATACAAACATGTTTGTTATTTAGTAATTAAATATGTGAGTCAAAGATTTTCGCCAGGAAAGTGTTTTGTTTTATTTGTGAAATTAAGAATTAAAAAATTAGGTTTAAAGGCAATCCACACATTTATCAGCTTAACGTTTTAGGAAATATTTATTTGCAGACTTCTGAAGATAATAGTTTAAGTAAAAATGCAAAAAGTAAAAAATTAGAAATTCATATTCGTTGTAATATAAAGAAATCTCAAAACCTGACCAAATAAAACCAAAACTATTACGGAGCTTATTTACCGAGGATGAATGTTTGTAATTTGTGTGAACTGACTCTTTAAGAGCAGAGATATACATCCACCGATCGGTAGGAGGCAGTATAATCCAGTAATCTCTGACCCTACCAGTGGAATCCGGTCGTTTTGAACAGTGATAACGACACCACGCAGCTTCTCGGTAATTCACCGTTTTTCTATCGGTTCTGTAGAAACCTCGTGATAACGCGCGTCGGACGCAGCAGCTCGGACCCGGTGAGACCGGAAGCTGCCAGATGTGTCTCCGGGGACAAATCCGTTCAGACGACGTGACGCTGAAATCTCAAAGGCGTGAAAACAATTGTGTCCGCAATCGATGTTGTGTGTCACACGCAGGGATGTGATGAGGAATCTGTGTGTGTGTCGCTGGGAGGAGGCTGAACAGGTTGATCACATTTCCATGAGTGGATCAACAGGTGGATTTCAGTTGCAGCTGCGCGTAATGGCCCCTACATGGCACCACTTTGAGTTTCTCTATCATTTTAAATCCCAAATCAGGATTTGGATCAAATGTTCTTAATCAAATGCATCGATATTATTTTAATTTGGCTAAATTACGCACACGCTCCACGAAAAAAACAAACTCCAGGCACTTCAATTCACTCTGACCAAGGCAGAAAGAGACGTTAGCAGATCCACTTATTCTTCCAATACTAATTCATTAAGAAATCAACGATTTATAGACTGGCAGAATTTCATGTTGTAATCATGCGTAAAGTTTGGATACGTACCCCAGTGCGCTTTGAAGCTGCGGACCGTGTTTCCGTCCTTGAAGGGAAATCCAGCCCGGTTGTACTTCGCGTAAAGCATCTGCATGTGTTCCGTCATAGTATCCTGTAAAAGCAGCTCCTGCTCCTCCTGAGCCTGATGCTTGTTATCCTCCGAATGCGTAAAATCCATCTTTCGCCTCTCGGGGACAGAGTCAGTCTTCAGCATCGCGCAGTATCCAACGCACAGATAACTCCATCCGTAGAGCAGCACGACCAGAAACCGAGAGTACAGAGCCATGTTCGAGCCAAAGCGATGTAAACGACGGGTGGGGGGAAACGAACAGTTGTGGGAAGAGCGAGAGCGTTTCCAGAAGTGGTCCCTATCTCCTGAAAGACCATCACCTGAGGACCGGTCCCCTGTGAGAGCGTGGTACCATCACCTCTGAACCCGGGGCCCAGCGAGGAGGGGATGGAGCTGCGCAGGGGAGAGAGGCCGCGGTATCCAAGCTGCGTTCGATAGAGTTACAGATGTGAGCGCGCAGTGGAAGATAAACGTCCCGCAGCGCAGATGTGGGAGAAGTGAGAGAAGTGAGGGAAGTGGGAGAAGTGAGAGAAGTGAGAGAAGTGAGAGAAGTGGGAGAAGTGAGAGAAGTGAGCTGCAGGAACAGCGACGCTCCTGGTTTTGTAGACGAGCTCTGCGCGGAGTTCGGGACCAGCAGTCAACCGTGCCCCCGTCTCAGCTTTCATTGAAGGTAAAGCATGTTGTGCTTGGTATTATAGGGCTTGTGGGACCAGCTGGGTATTCCTCTCCACCCCCCCCCCCCTCTACCTCCACCCCTCTCTGTCACACGCACACACGCACGCTCAGAGGGAGAGAGAGAGGGAGAGAGAGGAGAGTTTCCTGTTCAAGATACTTTTACGCACATGCAGCCCGAGGACAGATCATCTTATCAGGACCTGGACGAGGCTGTTTTCCACTTAACTCTCGCCCTGATTCTGACATTTCATTATTAAAGGACATTCCGCCATGTCACTGAGTTGGTTCCAGCCGCTGGGCTCCAACCCCCCCCCCCCGCGCGTAGGTTCTCCTCCGCCGCGCTGTGCGTCTGGGCCGCGCGGCTGAATGAGGCGGCTTATTGTGCGCATTAAAGGCTCTCTCCTCTATTTAGTTCTGTTCAATGGAGTTAAGCACACGCATCCTGTAGCATCACGGGCCGATCCGGATGCTGCACTGTCTCCCCGCCGCCACCAGCAGCCCCCCCACCCCGAAAACAGCCCATACAGGCGGGGTTTAACTACCCCACCCGGCCGACCTCCACCCCCCGCCACCGGGCTTCTCTTTCAGGGGCGCTCGGGAGGAAATGATTAGGACGTTTCCATCGCCCTTGGACATCTGATGGCAATAATATTAGCAATCCACGTCCGTCGAGGCAGTCAGCACGTGAACGGATATAACCCCTGCGACTGGGGGGGGGGGGGATCAGAAGTGACGTCAGCTGGAGGCCAAACAATCTGTTGAATAATCAATCAATCAATCAATCAGTGAACTCTTCTTTCCACCTGTTGCCCTTAAACCAGGAATATGAGATAAACTTGAGTTGTTCATGTTTTTCATGAATTAAGGAAAGTTTATTGGCTGAAAGTTGATCTTTTCAAATGTGTGTATGAGTTTGAGGCCTTGAAATTTTGCACTAACCGTTACGATGAGACTTTCATCAATAATCTGATTCTACCTATCACCTACAGATTGTGAACATGCCCAATCTGTGGGTGAACTACATCTTTAGAAAATTCTTATTTATATAGAGAAAAGGTAAATTTGTTGAAATTATTCTCAAATCCATCTAAATCTCAAAAGTTCCACGGTGTTAAAACCTGAATAAGAACCACTTCCTCTGTGGAGGGCCCGGTCGAGTCTGAATCCACCGCTCTACCTCATGTTGTGTATATTAGCAGCAAGTCCGGCCTCAAACTAATAAAAGCCACGCTCCGGTTTAAACACTGACAGCTTAAGAGCGCAGTAAAAGAAATGAAGAGGGCTTTTATTGTGAAATCACGACAGTTTACAGACACTTGATCTGAGGTTTGCTCTTCCAGAGGTGAGGCACATAAACAGAGCGACCTGTGAAGTTCATTCTGAGCGGTCGGTCGTTTCCATCGCCGTCACCAGGACTCGGGAAAGAGCCGAGGCCTCTCAACTTAAAACAGGCGTGGACGAGGTTGCGGTGATGAATTGCCAACCGGCCAGTTTGTGTCCTTATTTCAGACACACACACAAAAACAAAACAAAGCAGGGTAGATAGTGAGATAATCGTTGGTCCTCGCCTTGAGGAAATGAGATTCCCAACATAATCCTTCCCTCAGATTTGAATGTGCCTCAAATCCCAGTTGGTCCAGTTTGTTTTGTTGAAACAATGGTGAAGACGAACCGGTTTGTTTTATTTCAGAGTCCATTTGATCACAAAGAGCCACAACATACATTTAAAACATATACATTTCAAGACATACAACATCCAGTCCTCAACTTTTCACCCCCTCAGTCATGTTTATTTTGTTTACTTCAAAAAGCTTCTTCATCATCACAGAGCTCATATCTTCTTTACAAAACAAAAAAACAAAAAGCAGAAACCCACTAACTAAGACAAGACCAAAGTCCCTCAGACCCAGAACCCGGATCCCCCGCCTCACTGCACACATTGTTCCAATGAGGTTTGCTGGGTCCGACGCAGTGAAAACACACAAACAGATGCCGAGGCTCTGGTGTCTGTGCAGCTCAGAGACAAATCAACTCATTTGTTCAAACCCTGGAACTCTGAGGATTAAAGTTCAGCAGAAGGAGGCACGAGAAGGAAGAGGGTGAATGAACATTGGCTGCCTCTATTTCAGTTTGAAGGAAGAGCTCCTGTTGGAGGTTTGAGTTTCCAGAGACATTTGGAGCACAAGCTTCTTCCTGACACTAAAGTTTAAAGGGAGAATCTCATCAGTTTGCTCTTTTATTCAGGGTTTGGTGAGAAATTAATATCAACACCACTCTTTGTGCTTTTTGATAAAATTAAGATTTAAACAGGAGATAGGTAGTTTAGTGGGACAAACGTTAAACAGCCAGGAATACACATTTTTAGTCCGAGAAGAAATTTGACTTAACCACCTGTAAAACCACAAGTTGATGAATTAAATGAAAAGTGTTAATTTGTGAATTATCAAGCTTGTTTCCAGGATTTATGCGAAGCTAAGATGCTGATTTTTCATACTGCACACGTCTGTAATTAGGGAAAAGATGCAATAACCAAGCGTATCAGGGTAACACATGAATTGGGATATGACCCAAAACCAGACTACATCACGTTCAGGTCAGGCTTGGTTATTTTCTCTTTGGCTCGGATGGGAAACGAGCATATTTCCTTTTTTTTAACCAAAACTTTCATTTTGTAAGATTCTTATTTTTCAGTCAAAGGTGATTTAGTTTGATATGTCGAGAAATCAAACCCTTTTCATCTAACCGTGTATCACTGATTAAAAAGCTGAAGCATGTTGTGGCCTGAGTGGAACCTGAGTGCAGGAGTAAAATTATATTTCCACTTCTTCCCCATAAAGTGTGAACTGTATTTGAACTTTACACAAATGTCCCCACACCTCAGGGACACGAGCAGGATGTCTCTTTGTGACTTAGTGGAAAAGTTTATTTTTAAGTTTATAAAGAGATAACAAGAGTCCTGTAATTTGTCAGACACATCATTTTATTCGTGGTGGAACAGATGTTTCAGAAAAAATCAAATACAGAATTAAAAGTGAATCAGCGGCTCAAACTCTTCCTCAATCATTCCTAAAGGAGCCGTGGTCTTCCTCTGCAAACTGTCACAGTGAATGACTAATATGTAAATGATGGAGCACTTTGATGTCCTGGAACGTGTGCCCTGCATCTGGGAACATGCGGAATGCTTTAAGCCCATTACCCATTCTCCCAGTCCAATTGGAGCTACCGCAGCCTGGGGGAGGACATAAAAGCACCCCCCCCCCCCCCCCCCATCTTTCAAAGCTCTTACGCCTTTAATTTGTTTAGACAAACAGCCCAAAACACGGCAGGCCAGACCAGGGAAGGAGCCCGGGGTCCCTGAGCAGGTTCCTGGCCCCTGACTCCGACTCCTGCTCAGGGACCGCCAAACAAACTGAGCCAAACCGGGTCTGCACTAATATCATCTGCGTGAAATACAAAGACATTGATTTGATTGGTTTATTTTGGAGCCGAATTGTCTTAAAATCTGGATATAAATTCAACATCACAAGTTATTTGGCAGGAAACATTGAAGTTGTCGCACCCGTCCGCCCACTCCTTCCTCTGGGAATCCTCCGTTTCAAGTCCCTTTTTACTGCAGCACCTCCACCCAGATGGCGCGCATGATATGAGAGGAACAGTTTGTAAATGACGGTGCAACTACAGCGACTCGGTCAAATTAGAGGCTTCCAGCGCGCGCTCCGATACGAGCCATATGTAGGGACGTGTCGGCAGCGGCCTCTGAAGCTCAGACCGTTCTGATGTTGTGGTCGTAGATGACGACATGGACGTGGAGGTCCGTCTGGAGGAATGTCCTGCTGGAGTCCTCACCAGGTCCGGACTGGAACCCGGCACACAGAGAGGCAGAGCAGTTAGTGTCAGTTGTAAATCTGCTGTTTGGACGTGTCTATCCTGCAATGCACGCTTTTTAATCACAGCTCTGACTTCAGGACTGATCCTGTCTCAGCTGAGCAGGAAGTAAAAGTCCTTTCTCTCATTTAGCTCGAGCTCACATTTCTGCATTTCCTGTCAAATTAGCTTTATTTTCAGTCTGAACACACATGTGAGGTTTGTTAAAGCAGCACTAAGTAGATGTTGACGAGGGCTTTCATTCGCTGCGACACTTGAACAAACATCATCGGGATAAGAACTATTTAAAATGACAGAAAAAGTATTTCACGTGCACTTTGACCCGTCTGCGAACACGGAGGAGGCCTGTACAGAAGCCAGCCACCAGGGGGCGATCAGGGCACTGGCTTCACTTCAAGACGCCGCCATGTCGTCCGTCTATATTTACAGTCTGTGGTCGGAACTGTGACGCGGAACAATTTGATTTTAATACAAACCGATCTCTGGAAGCAGGCGGAGATAGAGAGAACCACCGATTTCTGACACGTCCATTTATAGCAGGGATATTAAAGAGGAAGCCAGATGCAGCTCAATTTGACAGCGTTCATTTTGATAAAATGTTCAGTGTGACTTTGAATGTCCAAACTGACACTGCCCCTCCACCGAGATGAGAAGCCCCCGACCAGCTGGCAGCGCTTATTCCAGCCCCGAGTGTGTGTGTCAGGAGCTGGGAGTGGGCGTGGAACCATCGGCTGCCACTACACTCAATTTACACTTTTACCTCAAACGCACTTGTGGGTGTCCTGATAAGTGAGGACGTCTTCCTCCACGAGTTCAAACGAGCATCAGTAAAAATAGACCAATAAAAGAGAAATGAGGTCAGAGACACGGTGAGGAGGAAACGGGAACCACCGGCTGAACGACATGATAAGAGGAAACCAAAGCTGACGTGATCTAAGAAGCCCTCTCTCTCTCTCCTCTTCTTCAAACGGCCCTTTCTGCTTCTGCTTAGATTAAATAAAGACATTGTCATAAATAAAATATGACAACCCCCCCCACCCCCCGACCCACTCTCTCTGGCGAGGACAGGAGAAGCGGTCACGGAACGACAAACGCAGCAAAAAAAAACAAAACCACCCAAAGTGAGTTGATGGGAGATTTGATTCTGGAAGCTTCCTCTGTGGAGCCGCGGCCTCCCGAGCAGCCGTCGAGCTCACGGTGGGTTAAACGCCGGATGGTTCCTTGCCGCTCGCTGCCGAGCCAACGTGGGCCGAGCCGAGCCGAGCCGGGTCCTGGGGCGGTTTGCTGTGTCTGGCTTCCGATGCCTCCTCTTGTGTTTTTTAATAGACAGCCTGGTCGGGGCGGTGCTCGACCGCAGCTAGAACACTGTGCTGCCATTTTGGCGATTGGCCTCAAAAACGCAGTCCCCACAGCTCCGTCGGCAATTTCAAAATAGTTCAGGCCCCGACGAATACTCCCCCCCCCCCCCCCAGCGGAGAGGGAAACTGGAGAGGATAAAAAAACAGTCTGTCGGCCGTCACTCTTCCAGGGCCCCCCCGTCAGACACAGAGCTCGGAGGAAGCACCTGTCGCGACCCCTTGATCCTCCGCTCTTTGTGCAGGTGGAAAGCAAATCTCTCTCTCTCCCACTGGTCTCTCTCTCTCTCTCTCTACCACTGGTCTCTCTCTCTCTCTCTCCCACTGGTCTCTCTCTGTCTCTCTCCCACTGGTCTCTCTCTCTCTCTCTCTCTCTCTCTCTGATATCAACTAAGACTCTCTAAAAAGTAGATAATTATTGAAGTTGGCAAAGAGAAAAATAACTATTTGAAGTGTTTCAGCGTTCCTCCAGTCGGTTGTGAAGGAGAAGCTCGGGGGGGCTCCGGCCTCGTCACACAAACAGGATGTTGTGGTCACACGGCACGTTAGTCACCTGAGCTCAAAACAAAGTTCAAAGTTATTCCTGGAGGATTTGAAAAGAGGTTTTTTTTTTTCTCTTTCTGTTTCCCTGGGACAGTTTTACTGCTGTGGAGCAGGTGAGCTGAGTATTAGCAGGGACCATGTGTGCCCCCCCCCCCCCCCCCCCAACCCACCCCAGGGGCCAAAAAACAACAAGAAGAGCAACAACAACAGCAAACCTACCGAGGGGTCCACACTCAGGATCTTCTTGTCCCTCTTGTTCTTGAAGAGAAGGCCGTTGGGGTCTTCATACAGCACCTCGAAGTTGGGGCTGGAGTTGGACACGGACACCTGTGTCTTCCAGTTGTAGAAGCTGCACAGAGACAGATAACGGTCATTAACAGAGGACTCGGGTGGAGCCATTGTTGGAGCTTTCAAAGAAGCGAAGGGGTCCGACGCCTCCTTCAGGGACCAGAGTTGTTTTTGAGGAAAAACTTGGAAAGATTGATTCAGACATGTGTGATGCATTGGCTGCGTTTCCCAGACGTTTGGTTTATTTTTGCTGTCGTGGGCCCCCCCGCAGACATTGCTTCAGAGGGACACATTTGAAACCCTTGTGTTTCAATGAAACCCATAGAATTCAGACGTGGTGGGGGAGTGCTGCGGTGTGGTCGTCCCTGTTTTGTTGTCGAATAAAAAGTGTTGAAAATAGGTCGGCTTCACACGAGGTTCTATGTGAACCGAGCAAACCAAACGTATATTGCACCTTTCTGTCTGCTCCTCTTGCTCTTTGTG